>NC_069117.1:9651916-9951916 GCF_025612915.1 Magallana angulata
CGTAATGTCAGTAATCATTAGATTCGGCTGCAAAAGAATTCTCTTAAAAACAGAATTATTGAAAAATAACACACCGGCGACACATTCGGATAGTGGGTTCTTTTCTCGCGTGAACTACTTCATGGTTCGAACATAGATCATTAGATGTGATATTCGCCGGAAGGTGCTAATATTTCTCGCTACTGTAACAACTATTCCCCTCCAGCATCTAGATATCGCCATTTGATCAGTTGTAGAGAGAGGTTTCAAGCGATCTTGATCATGTCAAATACACATTTTATATTATCACTGACACTTCTTTTCGCTCGGGTATGCTTACTTTGAGAAGAGCTCTAGTCTAATTCATATTTTGTTGATAATTGATTTGTTATTAACATTATCCTTCTTGTAAACATGATGTATTGAATTTAGTTTTCGGATATATTACTTTGGTTATTAACTGAGGAGCGCCCACATTTATTGAATGAAATTTATTGATATTTATTGATATTTATGTGAGAGAACCTTGTTTTATTCATGTGTTCGTCTTTGATTTAAAGAGAACTATTTGAATAGTCTGATGTTTAGGAGTCATACAATAATTTATATCTCTATTATCACTTTTATCAGTTATATTAACTTCTCCAAATCCGGAATTAGTTCAATCTAAATAAGGGGTATTTGACTTAAAACAAGTGTCGGGATGGACAAACAAATTGTATATATGTGTAGTTTTACATCAACACTATACATCTTGCAAATAAAAAATTGTGCAAACCTTTATCTAAAATTTTGCCAAATATTGGCCCTCCATTTCCTACATCCTGCGTTGGACAATTCCATCGCCTGTTTCGAAACTGAAACTTGCATTCATCGATGGCCATTCTGGCTCCATTCTGTAGAGCTGATATAGTTCCCGGGTGCTTTGTCACCAGTTTTCTTTGTTTTTTAGTTAACGGTAAAAGGCTTGGACTGTTATATAGCTGTGTGTTAGATCTGAGGTCGTTTGATGGCTTTCCAATGTTAGCAAGTGTCCTAAAAGCAACACAAAAAATCAATTTATTTTGTAATTATTTCATGGCATTAGAAAACTTGTTCATCATTAAAATCACCCATAGTTCTGAGAATATTTTTAATTCATTGATCACCGATTCGATCTGTTTTGTCAAAAACAATTTTGTTGGCAAATGTAGTCAGGTAATGTATTTTTTTTATTTCATAATTTACTAATATATGGTATATAAAAAAAGAAAAACGGATATTGTGTCTTTAATCAAGAGAATGTTAGATCTGATTCTGTTATTTGAAGTTGAAAATATTTTTCTTCTTCGGATGAGGAGTCATGAATCAAGAAAAAAAACACCAGGGCAGTTGTTTCACACTAAAGTCTACAGATCAAACGAGGGACTTGCCTTTACAACCTCTACTTAGAAATCGTTAGAGCAACATTTAAAATCAATCTTTTAGATGTGTACAAATATAAAAGGAGATATTCCTTTTAATCTTGACTTACGAAATGTAGATTATGTTAAAAGGACCCATGTTCTTCCTTTTATCTTTCGAGTGAGGCTAATTGCAGGAACTGGGATCTACAAAGACTTACTCCTGGGATGTCTTAAGTCGGGGATATCAGTTGGGTAACATCATGACGCCATCAAAAGACAATATTTATTTTTGATGTTCCGTTTTTATTTCAATGGTAATATGATATACATCAATAAAATGATGCTTAATCTTGGATACACCTTCAGAAAACCCATGATTTGGCCAGGGGGAAGCTTTCTGATATACTTTAAAATGATTGTAAAAAGTTTTGAAAAAAGGTCTGTCTCTATTCCTCTGAAGGGTACTTTTAAACTGTCACATGTATATTAAGAAATAACCGTTAGATTGGGACTGTGTTCTTACGAATGTGTGCTGAACTTTTTTTTATAATGGATTAAGAATGTGCTTGATTTATTCTGCAAAGTTTTATGGAAATGTTACTCCAGTAAGCTATCTTTCTCTATTGGATTATAATGGATTTCCTCTACGAGGTTAATTTTGCATGTTTTATTTACTAAAACAATATTTATTTAATTCTATAACTCTTGGAAGGATTTAAGTGTTTTTAAATGCACGAAAGGTTACTAACTGTTCAATTTATTTGAGCGCAAAGTTCTGTAATTTATCACACGACAACAGGTGTTCAAATTAAGATGTGTAGGAAAACTTAAAAGGATGGTGAGAGATAGTCACAGGGGATCTCCGATTGAGGGTGTGACCCCTGTCCACTTCAGATCGGGAGAGTGGCTCTGACAAACACTGCACAACGTTTAAAGATTAATTTATTTCGTTTTGTCTTCTGTTTATGGAATTTCACTGCATTCTAATACAATGCACCTTGATAGTAAAAAAAACCGACCCTCTTTCTTAAAATTTCGTTTAGGACAGATGCATATACTCTAGGTGGACTTAAGTAACCAAATATATACCTCATTTATTAATATAAATCATTTTCAGTTAAGATTAGGATTTTCAAAATAAGTTTGTTATGAGTTGAAGTAAACCCTATCTATGTCTCAGAAAAAGAATGCTACTTTTAGGGGATCTCGGAATTATATAGCTGTCATATTGTTTAACAATTAATTTAATTATATGTATATCAACATATCTGAAAAAATGAAATATTTTCTTCCTATTATTCGTAATACGTGTAACAACTTTCCTTTAAAAAAATAATATAGAGTATGTTAAACATAGAGTTGTAATTTCTGTTTGAAGATATTTCTACTTACCACCATCGGATTCCTTTTAACTTTGTTTTCTTTCCCTCTCCGTACCATATAAGCAAAATTAACATGATCAATAAACTATTCAGAGTCCGCATCCTAGTCACGTGGTCTTGGCATTAAAATAATACTTTTGTCTTTCGTCGTTCCTTGAAGGTGTTGTACCATTCTTTTTAGTTCTTCCTTTTGTTTTTGGAATTAGCCCGGATTCATGGTTTTCCCGAAGTAAACTCACGCGTATATCTTCATTTCCTGATGCAACAGGTTGTGCAGTTTGAAAAAAAATTACAAGGTTTTTTGTGGCTTAATTTTGTTTTATGGGTATTAGATGCTCTTGTTTACGATCAGAGTGCTGGGGTAATGATACATCAAGGTGGTTACCTCATTCCATGGATCGAATTGAATGGTCAAGACTCCAACATAAATTATCTGCAAGAACAAAGCTTCTAAAACTCGAGAATGGCCAAAAGTCAATCCAATCCAACGTTCAAATATCCGACCTAGTGACGCATAAAAATTCTTTCACAATGTGTTGTAAACAAATCACAGAAGAGGCAACAACTTTTTAAAATCTTAAATTGATTGTTGCGATATATTGATTTCTTAATGAAATCAGGCGTGGCGTAGCTCCCCTGTATCCAGCAATAAGTTTGAAGAACCAGAAAGCGACATCATCTTCTCATATGGTCACAAGCGATGAAATGGCTGCTAATAAATACCCAGAAATGTACAAAAATCGTGGTCGGGTGTCAAAGGTCAATTGTTTTTTTGCACTTCATCAACCAAACTGATTCTTCGAGCAAAATTAAATAGCTCTCTGTAAAAAAGTGAAAAGCCAGTGAAATGTTGCAATGAATTCCATCCACGCGTGGATGCCTTTTTTGTGGTAAACTCAAATTATCCACAAATTAGGCTTTAAAATATAGTTTTTAGGATAATTTTATCATTCATGTTACAGTGACTACCAATCCTTGCGATTCGTTCAGATTCAGTTGATTACAATATTAAAAAGGCAGAGAAGCAAAACCTTCGCAACAAGACAACGGGGGAAGACTTTGTCAACCATGTGACTAATTCGACAGTAATGTCACCAATGAAAGTCAGATTTATCAGATGGGGTAGTCTTCATTAAACATTATGACTGATTTTTATATCTCTTTCGGTCACCCTTCACTGAAAATCTGGCCAGAGCTGTCCGATAGTGATGACATGTGCTTTCGGCTAGTCCTTTTCACAAATTAGTGGTTTTGCTGCTATTAAATCTAGCCTCTTAAATCTTTTATCACCGCTGAAAAGGTAAAATTGATTCTCTCTCTGATAATGTAAAAATACGAATTCTCTCACTAATTTTTCTACCCACCCCTAGTGTTATAGGAAACGAACTTTATTGCCGTTTAAAAGTTAGAAAGTCAATTTTAAGCGTAAATTCTTCGTGGGTCCCGATACCACCTAGTTGCCAATTTCCCTTTAATAGCTTTCCACTTAAATGGCAAAATTAATTTACACTCTTATTTCCACCAATGTGAGAGTAAAACTGTGGTCAATTCAGCTGTGACCCTGGTCAGGATTTTCCTGAGGTGAAATTCGCTATAGCCGCCGAGCGGTAAATCATTTTTCCTACGCACATTTTTTTCCAGTCAGTTTCCAAATATCCAAATTTGTTCGAAAGATCATCCAATGAAAATAGAGCTTTTGTTATCTAATTTCAATCCCCATGAATTTCGAGTTGTAACATAAAAATGATACTGACCGCACAAGTTGAAAAACCAAATATCCAAGTCGAGGAATATCTACCGAAATCATCACATCACATTGACAGGATTTTTAAATATGAATGATAAATATCCGACTTAGGTTAAAGTTCATGACGATGAGAGATAGTAGATAGAGCCAAGCAACACTTAAGTGTGTGTCGATTGTCCATCTCGAATCTTTTACCTATATTCGATTTCAAGACATCTTGGTCTTTAATTAAACCACAAGTATTTTATGTCTTTCGCGTAGTGCCAGTAAAACGATTCATTCTTGCCAAGTTGTTTTGAAACTTCTTTAAATGCATATGGTTATTTTGAGTAAAAACTTTTGACCCTCAAAATTTCCTCAATGAATTGCCATTGCCACCACTAAAAAGGCAAGAAGTTTAAACTGAAATTTAAGCTTAAATCATTTTACAAGGTCGGGATCTTTAAGCTTTTGCTCTTTTATTCGATGTAGTATCAGCCAATTTGTATCCATTCAGCCACTCCGAGTAAACTTTGGTATCGTTTGAACCTTCATACAGAGCCTTGTTTGTTTCTTACCAAAGAAGTACGTGTTCGAAATAAGGTGTAAGCATTTTTATATAGTTTCAATTTCCATTGATAATATCTTTGCGGCGGTGGTGACGGATACGAGGAAAGGGTGGGCTTTTTGCCTCGTAAAACTCAAATGAAACCACTGTTTTAGTTCTCTACGTCTGACTTGATAAATTCAAGCAACATTTATTATTCTTGTTATTAAATATGTTTCGAAGAGAGTGTTTTAATGCGTTCCCATTTCCCCCACTTTCTTCTCTGCTCTCCGTGTAGGCGAGCTCTTTTTAAGACTACCGAACATCCACCGTGTGTGGATCATCAGACAACAGTTGTGGCCGATTGGCGATATAAGAATTTAGATGTATGAAGAAGATATTACTTATATCTTCTGTAGTTACGTGTATGAAACCACTGATTACAAAAGCTTTCCCATTTAGCGGAAACGCTTTTACATGAGGACTGATGCCATGATAAAAAAGCATCCAAAGGAAACGGAAGTTGTTCAAATTTTATAAGAGAACCCATGGCGACTATAAAATTCTCTTTGTTGTTCTATCATTGGTTGTTCCTTATCTTCCAGGACTCAAAGTTTACATTTTTTCTGTACTAGTTCAACTTTGACGAAAAGAAGTTTGACGTAATATTGAACTGTCTGATATCATATTCTTCGATCACGATGTCTTTTCTTTCACAAAAATCTTAAAGAGATAACAAGTTTATTACATCAATAGATTGTTTTCTTTGTTGCCACGTGCATAGTTTTGTTCTATTTCAGAACACGGGCAATCATGGTCAGTTTGAGGGAACTTGAGTGTATTGGGTTTCTATTATTTAACGTATCGTATTCTTGAAGCACTTTAAATATGTATTTAAAGTTATGCTTATCAGTGCTATATGCGACACAAAGGCCTAGTTTGATAACAATTAAAACCTAATTTTGTTCTCAATCTATCTTTGCTAATTAACTAATCAGGCTTAAGCTGCCCCCACAAATACAAAAAATATATGTCATCTGGATTAGGGTAACCTTGCTAGTGTGTGAAATTGAATACTCTTGAAGTTATTTTTTTTTTTGGAAATAGAGGTTTATTTACTTTTAACAATTAAGATTAATATTAGCAAACTGGGTTGTATAGTACCGTGTGATTTCAGAGTAGGTTATAAAATTTAAATTCAGAAATTATTACAAATATTTCATGAGTTAAAATCAGTAAAGTAAAAAAAATGAACATAACATTTATCTCTCTATAGACAATGTCAAAAATCAAATTCACCCCTATCTAAGTGCATGTATTGAGTTTGCTGTGAAAAGGTTTGTACCCCTTACCCCTATTCTGATCATAAAGAACTCATGCCTAGGAAATGATAATGATGGACAATCAAATACTTCTACATTTCCAAAATACAGAAAATATTCATATAATTTACCACAATAATATCCACACATTGTATCTAACATTGGATTTAAGGGAGTCGTGAAGTATTTGAGTCCTTTTAAGCGAGTTCTAATCTGTAAATCTGTAATTATTTTATTTAAATATGAATTTTCCTTTTTCTCCTATTTTACAATTTTTGTATATCTTAATCATAATCTGAAACGGAAGATATTTAAATATTAAATAATCGCAAATATTTCTAAACAGAGAATTACACATTATTTAATTTCGCATTGACTCATGTGAATTTTTGCATGTCATCGATGTGTAAGATTTAAATTTAATTTATGTTTCTTATATATGTGCGTTCTTTTAATTTTTCTCTCCCAAACAAATTAACGCTTATTTTTTCAAATTTAAAGTTAATTTGGCGTTACGGTTAAACGCGAACATTGAAGAATGTCTCTGAAGTACACGTGGTTTTGTGTTTTATTTCCCTATTTTCCGTTTTATCTGGGAACAAAATATTTTTCTGACCAATTTTTAATTAAGAATTTTATTTTATTTCATCGAATTATAATTCTATTGCGTCGTGTACAAACCCTTTAATGCCATTTCCCACACGAAGATTAAAAGACTTGCAACATCCTTAGATCGTTTTGTTGTCATTTGAATCTTAAACGTTAATAAATGCAATCAAAGAAACCTCAACTTTCTTTCTAAAATACCATAGACCCACGAAGTATTTCTTTAGTGTCTGCTAAAATGTGTTTATTCAAAAGCGGGTGGAGTGATTTAACAATGGAGGGAAAAAGGATCAAGTTTTTCATTTTTTGTCAAACTTTGACAGCGACGTAACTCATTAAGATCGTAGATAATTACAGAGATCATTAGAGATAGATTCCTCTCCCAATCTGAGATATACCATCCGATTGTGTAATATATGTCTTCCAGTTTAATTTTTTGTCGTGGGCTGTCAACCACTAATTAAGACATCCACGCGATATCCTTTTCATCCCCCGCTGATGTTTGTCGTGATTCGGTTGACCTTTAAGTAAGGGTATCTCTGGTGTCGGGTCCCAAAGCGGGTCTCCGAGAGTAGATAGCCTGTGCTGAAATACACTACTGATGGTCAAGAAAACCTATGTTTAAACCACCGTTTTGTCACATTGAAAATCTAAATTTGCTAGGTGAATGTAAATGAAAAATGTACATTATGAGTTATATCGAACATTTTGAATTTACTCTGTGGGTGTAAATACAAGATTTACAATATGACTCATATTGTAAAATTTGTATTTACACTTACATGTACCCAAAAATTCAATAAATTAGAAATTTATTATATGAAACTTCAAACTGTCATTTTATGTTTCACAATTCTTAGATTGGCCTATGATGGAAAAAGGGTTTTATTTTATATATTTGACTTTGCAGACTAATATAAACCAGTGTATCATGTATAGCAAACTCACAATTTCATTTTCTTCTAATGTTGAAAAGAATGCATTTGAAAAATGACTCATTGAATTTGTAATGGTATGTAGAATAAATTGATATCATAGCAATCTGTATTATTGAACGTTATTTTACATGAATCATAGGTTTCATTTTTCTATGAAAAGTAATAAAAAAAAACTACTAAATTCAAACTATTCAATAAGCACGGGTTTTATCTCTAGACAGAGAAAGCATGGTAGAAGAAATGTTAGTTTATAATTTATTTCAAAACACTATCTTCCAATAAATATATGATGAAAACAACAAAATTTTTCGCTTCCATTTGAAGAAATGAAGGGATATTAGCTCCTCAGCTGTATAATCTTTGATAAACAATTGAAAGGAATGTGTGTGGAATTTTGTATTTTTCTAGATGGAGAAATTATGAGATCTGCCGAATCTGAATTATAATACATGTACATAATTTTTTTCAGATATGATCGTTTTATAACTCTTCTCGTTTTGTTTCATTTGTGTAGTTGAATTTTGTATTCTTCATGTTAATTAATTCTTATTTATGATTTTTTTTATTTGAAATGATTTTATTTTTTTCAAAACGCCGTTACCTTGCAAGAGAATTTGAATGAAAGGTCACTTTTCTCGGCCACGCCTCTGAACACCAGCTTTTTGAACGTCCAGAACAAATGAGATACAGTTAAACGAACTTGGTAAAGTATATTCTTATTTTTTAAAGTTGCAACCTCAACATTTTATTTTCAACCTTTTTTACTGGATAATTAAAATCAAGTTGCAATAAATTAAAGGTTAATTTCAAATAAAAGTAAAAAAAAATTAAACTTGCATACCACGGTCTAGTGAAAAAAATTATATGCTATTTTTGAAAGGCTTTTAAATAGATATAATTGTTCATGAAATGTTAACTTTTCTTTTTATGAAAAAATGTCATCTCGCTTTCAAATTTATATAAGATTTTTTATATTTTGTAGTTCTTTATTTTTTTTTTTTACATGAGACTATTTTCAGTTTAAAGTAATGACCTTACATCTTGATCAAACACTGATGATGGAAAATTATTTTCCCGGGATACGTCAAAACTGCAAAGTCGAAGTAAAACTTTTTAAATTAACTTATTAAAGGTATTCTATATCTGTTTCTATATTTCATCAAATGTTTAACCTTGGTGCAAGAACTTAAATTTGCTAATAAAGACTTTTTCATTTACTATAGGTATAGATTCTCTCTCTCTCTCTCTCTCTCTCTCTCTCTCTCATCATACTTTTTATAGTGTAATTTAATTTAATTTTGAAGTATATAAATCAAATTCTTTATCAAGAATACAGATTTTGATTGTTTAAGGTGTATAAAAACAGTGCAGTTTTGAAAGGTTTTTTTTAAAACCGCGATCAGATCTTTTTAACCAAAGTTGCAACTGGTTATTGTTACAATGTTTTTATATCAAACGTCGATAGTACAAGTACTTACAGGTCTACAATATATTGTTCTATTCATAAGTTGCGGAAGTTGGTTAGATGTTTAGAATTCAATAATATATGAATCATTATTTGATATATGTTCTGAAGAAAAATTATCTGAAGTGGGCTGGAACTGGTTATTGTAAAAGTTTTCTTTAAGATACAATTGTAGTTTTTAAAGTTACAATCAATGGTGCTGTTTTGGATGTATGGAAGAAATCTGGACATCAAAGATGTATAACAATTTCCTACTTCTAAACACAAGAGAGTATTATTTCCACTAATTATCAACAAACACATATTCAAGTTTTTTGTTCACAATTACCATTGTATATTTTTAGCCTATGTTTGAGAATAAATCTTTAGTGTATTGCTTTCTCAAAGACAGAATGTATTAAGGCAATCCTTTGCAATAAGAGGGCTTTTTTGATGTGATTTCTTTCATGTTTTGCTTGTGGTTCAGTTTTTTCTGTTAGACACAGAGAAAGGCAACTTTAAGAGACAACAAGAAAGGTAATCCGTTGGTTATTGTATTGTGAAGAGAGTTGTTTCTCTTGTTCTCTTACAACAATGCAATATATTGTAACAATAAAAATGATAGTTAATTAGATTGTTTTTTTATAATTTATATATACATATAGGGGAAAACAATGAATGTATTAGTCTGTACAGCTATTATGTGTAAACAATATGCAAATCTGCTGGTTAATTCCTTGACCACCAAGCTCCTTATAAATGTAGTATTTATCATCAAAGTTTCAACGACTAGAGCATTGCACATTTTTTTAAACACATCTAGACTCTTTTCATAATACGTTAGAATTAGGTCTTTAGATATTGAAAACTCATGGTATTTCTGTTTAAGCTGAATATCTGAAGCCTGTTGTAGAACACCTCAGCCAAGATTGGGATTTTAATGCGTTGAAATTAATTTTTCATTGCCTGTTAGCTATCTAATATAATATACCTTCTAATTTCACCCTAGTTATCCGGCGTGACGTTTCACATAAAAAATTGTCGATCTTTTCAAAATCAGGTTTCTTTGCATTTGGTCCTGATGAATTCTTAAAACTGTCAGGTAAGCACTTCTGTGGGTATTCATTGTAAATGGCACTCACAGACAAGTTCACCTCGTCTAGTTTAACTTCAAATAGTACAGAAGTAAATCTCGAGATTTTGTTTTGGCGCTTTCCTCAGTTTTGTTAATGTTCAAAGATTTTATACCCTAAACCATATATATATATATATATATATATATATATATATATATATATATATATATATATATATATATATATATATATATATATATGTCATTTAATGATATTTAAGATTTAATCTTATCTTTGATATTAGGCAAACTGTTTTTGTGTCATAGGCAATCACATATTCTAAAGTATCAGTTCAAGTAAATTCCCCCTCAGGAACATGTTGGGACTGCAAATATCACCATAAACAATATCTTGATTTATGGTATTCCTTAAACAATTTTCAGTGTAGAATTGAAAACAATTTAACATGACTATTTTATTATTTTTATTTTACTTCTATTCCAAGAGAATTTGTGAATACATGTACAATGACACAAAATTGTTTGCTTAATTTTAGAAATTTATTAAAATTGCAGTTAAAAACAATGAAAACATGTAGAAGCAATAAAGTCTAGTTAGTATGATTTTATTACCTACAAAAATAAGAAAACAACCAATAGATCTTTTTGGGAAGCCATTCAGCCTTTCAAGTCACAACAATCATGTGTATTCATATTCAAATGCAAATAATTTTTGACCACGTTTGTACTGTTTTAATTTTTTTTCTTAAAAAGTTTGAGTATTGTGATCCACTCTATAAAATTAACTACAGTGATTTTTTGAAAATGATGTAATTTGAAAAATTTGATGTACATTCATATCAACAAATTCTAAGTTATCCATCTTACTGAAACGCTATAAATTGATATTTTACTAAATATATACTGTTGAAAGGCGATTATTAAAATATATGCCAGATGTGTTTGCACTTTATTTTTCAGTTTAATGTTTGCCCTACTTGAGAATTTATGACCACCTTTTTCGTCCATCTTCTCTGGTTAACAAACAATACAAAAGTCAGGTGGGTAATACTTACATACATACTCATAAATTACTCACTCTCAGAGATGAGTAATGGACGGCAAATCTACTGATTCTAACACCTAGACGACATCCTTAAGATAAAAATACATTTTAACTATTGTGTTTGAAAAGAACACGATGAACATGTAAGATAGGGCATACCTATGTCCCTCATCCTATCTAAACGTCCGTGAGAGTTTGCTCAGCTCTTTCATCATATACAGAATCAGATCACTGAGTAGAAGACTTGGTATTCTATCTCTTTAGGAGCACCAGTATATGTACGTCGCTGGTTGTGAGACGAGACCATTAATCATACTTGGGTATCAATCCCTTTTCCCGTTACCATCGGGGAGCTTGTTGACTTTTGTGTTCGCTGACACATGCTTCAGACATACGAAAGATGTGTTTTATGAAACAAGTTTATGCAAGAAAATACTCTTTATATGGTTAAACAAGATTAGAAAAAAAAACAACATTACAGAATATACCAATGTCTGGTTACAAAATAGAAATTACTTTAGAGTCTTAACTCTTCATAATAATTCTTTTTTACAAAATAGCACAAAACAAAACACAAACAAAATACTTTATTCACACCTTGTCAAATAGAATTTCAATTTTATAAGAAAACAAGCACAAACAATTTGGAATTGACATCAAATTTCATTTTTTAATTCAACAATCATAATCCTACATTTTTTAAATACATGTAGTATCGTAGAGACACGACTTAAGGAAAAGAACCATAATCAGGATGGTTATTAAGTGCAAACTGAAAAAAGTCTCTCTATTTGTTATGAATACTTACACATTGAAAGTAACAGTATCTGGCATTTCATTTGAGTGTCTATTACCGTTTCGTCTTTTTTGACTATTTTATGATGATTGAGGAAGTTTGGGATATGATTTCCATAATATCCGTGATTGATAAGTGTAGGCATTTTGTTAGGCACATTCCAGACATAGTGCCAAGATTCTTTGAATTTGTGTCTTTGGTACCAGCTTGTTTCATGACATCTTTACAATAATCTGATCAGCACCCACACGGCAGGGCAAAAGGCTAAAACATACACACACCATCCAGCTCGTTCTAACCGTCTTCTTAATTTACTACCTAACAACTCTAGAAATATCATCAAAATTAGCAATTAAACGAAATCTCTACATACTCTTCGGGCAGAAAGGAAGAAAGAAATTAAATTACTTAATGGAGTCTGTTTTTAAAACTCTAGGGATATATACTAGTTTCAGAATTGACAAAATCTCTACCTATTCTTCGAAAAGAAAGGAAAGTTTTAAACTAATTGATAGTTCATGATTACCAGTACTGAAAAACTTTCAAAACTGATCAAATCTCTACCTACTCTCTGAGTAGTAAATAGGGAAAAAGTCGAATTGATCGGGTCCTTGATTGTTGTTGAAATGTTGACAATCTGTGTACTAAGAGTACCTTGTCAAAGCATGTACACGTATCATCACAGTTGTCGTTGTAGTTAGCGTGGGGTTCTCAAAGCCAAGAACATCAGATGATCGAAAACTTGCAGTTATCTTCTTGTCGAAATCCATTTGTTTTCATGTGTGTCGATGAGTTTTGATTCGAATACTGTCATGGATATCACTTTTACATGTAGCGCTCAGCTTAATATATTCAATCAAGAACGTATATACTAAGTAAAGTAGTTTAGTTAGTTTATAGTAATAATCCCTGATTTAATGATATCAAACTTAAAATTTACTTTTTTCATAATTTTGTTTTTTGAAAGACCACTTATTGTTATTTTAATCTTCATTTTAATATCGTTTCTCGTCGGTATGGATTTACAAGCTAAACGTTTTTACAATAAGAAAGAAATTCAAATATTTCACGAACCTGAAGAAGACTTACAATGAACAGCAATGTTGGTGGCAGTTTAAAATATGAGGGCCATGCATCTTCAAAGTTTCGCTACATTTAACAAATTAGTCCGCGGTGTGAAAGACGACTGTAGCTGTCAAAATTTCATTTATCAACAATTTTTTTCGCTTGCCTCGTTTTTGTTTGTTCGTAGAGAGACGCTGAGAGGAGACTGTACATCATTTGTTAAAAAAGAATTCCATCTCTAACGGTTCAAGTTTATAATTGTAAGCCACTCTACTCTATCAAGAACTTGTCACTATCTCTTCAAATTAATCATCCCCAACGCTGGTCTAACATCGAATTTATACAGTTTTAAAATTCCCATGTTTTACTAGTTAAGTAATATTAAAACACTTGACAGTTTCATACAAACCTTATGAATTCCAAATGAAAAGAAGATTATCTAGCTGGGGTATCTATTGACAATGGTGGTTATGATTAGCGGAGAGAAAAAGTTACACTTGCTTTGTTTTATTTACCCATTCCTTCACCTAGCTAAGACGGGGAGAAAATAGGTTGTCATAACTTATTACGCTCACTATATAACTGTTTAGATCAACCTTAATCAACAAATATTCTACCGGCTCTTGGCGTACAAATGGTTGGATGTAATCATCGTATGTGCAATACCCAGACGATATTAGCCATGCACTGTTTCTTGTTTCAAGTTTGCAGATTTCACTATAGAGTTTTACTGGTTAATGTCGTCTTAAAGGATGTTTCTGTTTAAAGATTTTTGTTTTTGTTAAACCAAATACGTAAGGTCTCTTGAAGTTTGATTACGACAATATGTATACAATCTCTCTGTAAAGAAATAACAAAAATAAAATAAGATTTTATTGTTAAGTAAGCTGCATACTATATTAAGATTTTAAAGAAGTGCCGTTTGGATCCAAAACGTCATGGAGGAAGAATTCACAAGAAGAGTTACAGAAGATGCCAAAAAAACCAATGTTTTAAAGTTCCGACTTCCACGGAACACCATCATAAATGCCACAAAAACACGGGACATTGTCATTAAAATACTGTAAAGATTTCAAAATAAATATAAAAAATTTAATATCTTGTCATTTCTTTGAATTAATGTCTGCCAAGTATATGGTGGTATGCCTAGGATGTCGGACGTCAGATCTGGGTTGACTTTTTTTCTTGAACCCATGCAAGATTTTTTTATTATTATTTTGGACTATCGTTTTCTCAGGACTTAAAGGGAATATATAATGCATAACATGCCTAAATATTAAGTACAGATAGGTCGATTAAAGCATTGTGTATGTAATCATTCATATAAACATAAAAATCAGACAAAAAAGGTATCGGGATAAATCAAAAATATATTCAGCCGTAATGAATCTTTGCAAAGAACTTTTTTCTACAAAAAACTGGTCTTTTGATGAGATAACTTAGTATATATCTATATCATTTTCTGAAAATCGAAACAAATATAGATCTAAAGATCTTTTTTTCGTCCGTCCACAGCCCTTAAAGTTTTAATATTCTCCAGATGAAAACTATGCTCAAAGTTTTGGCAACCATTCGATGGGTTCAAACATTTTCTAAGTTGTCCATAACAAATGATAACAATTGTTTATAAGGAAGAACAGATGATTGAGAGATATTGTAAAAAAGTTTCTTTCAACATTTTGAAGAGTTTATCTTTTCTAAAGCAGAAGCATACATTCATACAAATAAATAACGCCTTTATACTTATTAAATATAAATATTATGGTATTCTTATTTTGAAACTTTGCAAATAATAGATTAAAAAAGATGTTAACGTAGCAAAAACATTTATTTTGGGATAATGTTTTAGTGTTTTGGTGTATATTGTATGAAGAATGGAGGCAGTTAGATAACCCCTCTTTTATTTGATTATTGCTTTTGTTATTATTTTTACAGAATGCATTGTCATGGAAATTTAAGAAGAAAACTCAATATCCCTGACAAGCAGTGGAACCATAATGTTTTAAATGCACTTATTTGTGCCTCGTTTGAAATTCAGGTAAAAAAAAAGTATTAAAATAAATTCCGTGCTTGCTTTTTATCTTAGATTTGTTTTGGCCTAATTATATAAAATCATAAAATAAGCACTTAATAACATATTTACTTAAAGTGGATTTTACTTAAACTTCATGTGAGTGCTGTTTTCACATGGTTCAGTTGAAAACCCCAGGACACACTTGATTGGTTGTGAATGAACACGAGGACATGGGTATGGCTTCCCCAAAACGAGGTAACACTATGTGTATAAAACGTCAGAAAGATGTCAAATAAAAAACAAGATAACCATTGGTATTAAAAACAATAGAACAATTTTATTAGTTGATGATCTGTACAAATGTACTTTGTCCAAAGCAGCCTCTCACAATTCAAAAATAATCACGACATAATTTAACTGATAAATTTAACACACTTTATATGTACACATCTTTACTAGGTATGGTCCATTATGAAATCAAATGTTTCCAACATCATAATTACAATCGATTATTAGCTTGTCATAAAACAAATTATCAATGTATCCAAAAGCTTTTTTATTAAAAGAATTATCAGTGTATTAAAAACTTATTATTTTTTTTTATTGAAATAGGCGTTCTAAAAGCAAATGGTATTAAGCATAATGAATATAGTTCATATATAGTATTCGGTTTTATAAAAGTGTTATTGGGAGAACGAAAACACTCAACCTTACTTATTGATTTTTGATTGAATACATGGTTATCATAAAATGTGGCCATGCAGGAACCATCGCCATGTTCGTAAAAATTCATATTAGTTTAAATTAGATAAGTAAAAAGATACATGAAATTTACAATGACATATGTAAGATCAACGAATGAACAAAATTTAGTTCACAATATAACGCATCGTTAATAAATTAATGTGTGAACTTTAAGTCAAAATGATCGATAAATGATATAAATAATATAAATAGTAAAAAGATAAAGAAAGCAAGTTTGTAAATTCTACAGCAAAGCATGCACAATAATGAGATTCAAATTTAAAGTTCTAGCTTTACAGCATTAAAAATACTGATATCTACAAGGAAACAGATAATGATGCAAATAATTAAAATATAGAAATTCATATTATCCTTCATATAAAGGCACATTTACTAATAACATGAAGAATACTATCACAGGTTTGAATTTGTATGAAATCTGTAGGTCAGATACATCTTGCACCGTTGTCATGTGTCTCTTTTTTGTTCACTTGCACGTGTAGAGTTCTTGGTCAATCAGACACCTATTGCAATTAAACTCACAGCACCAAACCACTTGACACTGACACCGTTCATATTTCTTCCGGGTCATGACATTATAGCCACGCCCACAGCATATTGAATGACAGGTATTATTTTTATTGCATTCACGACCCGCCGTTCCTATGGAATAACTACTTTTGCTACAGAAGCTTGGAGAGTTTTCTGTATAAACCATGTCTACAGATTTAGGTGTGGAATTTTGGGGATCTGTGTTGGATTCTTCTCTTCTTATGGATAAAGAAAATTTGCCATTAGCATTGTTTGTATTTGTATCCACTTTGTATGCTTTTTCGTATCTCCGCTTTAAAACTTGTCCGATTTCGTGAAAGGGAGCTAACTGGCGCCAACAAGTCTTGACTGTGCAGGTTCCAGATACTCCATGACATTTACATTTGGTTTTCACGTGACCTTTCACAACCTGTAAAACAAAATTATTTGATGAATTTCAGTTATTGAATCCAACCATAAACGATTGCTTTGTATGCACAATGATTTTAGTGTACTGTTTTGTTATGTGAAAAATATGTTCTGCTTTTTCCTTTTTTTCTAAAAAAAAAATGAAAGGGGTAGTGGATACAATAAGTAAAATAAAATGTTTGACGTGCCAGATTTGATATTTTTATATTAATATATTTGATTCAAACTGTAAAGATATCCCATCTTATGAAATGATGCTCAATAACCTTGTTTGCTACAACATTTGATAACTTCAGGCAATTATAATTTCCCTGTCATAAAGAAATTAGTAGAAAAAAACTTAAAATTGAGAGATATAAGAAAGTGGGGTCATATTACAATGTAAGTGGGTATGATTTATGCAAAACATGATAATCAGTGCGCAAAAGTTACTCACTGATCACTTTTGAGTTAGCCTGAGGTCAACTGAATTAAACATTAAAAATTGGTCTCACTATTTTCATATACAACTTAATTCATACCACTACATACATCTCTAAAAATGATTTATTGATTATTTACGATCCCTATCCACAGTATACGAAAAAAAAAGGAAAAGTTTTATCCAAAAAAAAAAATTAATTACAGGTAAAAGATCAAGCCACCAATGTCGTTAACAAGCTACTTCACTATATATAAAGTATTCACTTAATAGTAAATTAATCAAATCGGTAAACATATTAATCTTCCACAACTTTGTTTATGTCAGTTTGTGTACAGCTTTTCAATCCAGGATCTCGAATTTACACAGTTGAGAACAAGGAACCAGAGGAAAGTTATTTTGGCCGGCAGCTGATCATTAACTCCACTGCAGCGACTCTTTCTGAGTTTCATTATCAGACACTGGGTTGAGAAGGCTGGTTGCCTAACATTAAGTTTTTGGAGTAAAACATCTGTTTGGTAAAACATGGGTGGCCAAAGTTATAAAAGGTTATTTACAGATCATCTATGTCAAATATGCATAGTTTGCATTTCTGTCAAACCTTTAAGTGAAAAACTTTTAACAAAAATTGTATGAAATTGTATCAAAATTTGATTATTATTATCATTGTAAATATTATTATTATTATTATCATCATTATTGAAATGATTTTATTCAAATATATTTTAAAGGTCTTTGTGGTACTTTTTGTTAAAACCTATACGCCGTTTTTTTAATGTTTCATTATTATATATATTGATAATGGAAAAATACATTTTCATCTTAAGAAAACCAAATAAAAAATGCAATAAAAAAGGGTATCAGGTTTTTTTTATATGAGAAATTATGTCTTGGCTTCAAAAGTTTCTTACGAGGATATCAGACTGTTTTTACGTTTGTTTGTCAAAACGAAGTTATATCATGTAATAAATAACATTTTTAAAATTTCAACATAAAACCTTCCTTTTGCGTATTATAATTAGGACATTCTTCTTGACAAACAAAGATAACACCGTAATGCAATTAACTTTTTCTTATAAAATGACACAGATTAATGAAGTTCTAATCCTAAACCGAGATTTCTCACTGGATCTGCCTATCTGTGTGGCTTTCTTGAGTGACATGTTAAAACAAATGCCCGTCTTAACCAGAGCACTCGGTTTACACCAATGCAACATTGGAGTGGTTTATATGTGCAAACAACATGAAAATCATTTAGATATTTTGCTTTTTTTGACCAACAAAAATTGTTAACTATTTTGGAGAACGGGAAATTTGTTTGGACCTAACACATTGAACATGTTCAGTATTTTGTCGACACGCGTACGATATACGTTTGATGGACGGGTGCCGTATCTTTGGCAGCGATTTCATGATCTTGGTTCAAATAGAGTCAAGGCTATTTACCAAACGATCAGCGTTATTTAATATTTTTGATAGCCTTTCAACGCCAATATTATTATACCGCTTGGAGTTACTTCCGCACTTCAGTGAATAACAGAAATTTGTATCTGAGACGTAGAAGTTTATAGAAAATAATAGTTATAATGTTGCTCTTAAACTAAGTAAAATTCCTTAAAAAAATGTTAATGCCGCTGTATTAAAGGGACTTGGACATGATTTGATTTAAAATTTTCAAATTTTATTTTTCCATTTTCAATGTTTATACTAATGAATATAGAAGTTTTTAATGCTATGCCAAAATTTGAAAGTCAAATATCAAGTTATAAGCAAGATACAGAGTTCATAATTCTTTGTTTTGTAAACAAAGTTCGAATATTGTCATTTTTCACTTATGTGTTGTTATGGATGAAAGTTTCAATCAAATGCATCTTTCTTTTGTTGATACTAGTATTTATAAAGATATTGAGTTCGTTTAAATTGTTTTTACATGTCATTTTGTCTAAGAAATGGTAATAAGCTACATTACATTTTTTGTAAACAACTATAAGACTCGAGCTTTGTTTACATAACAACCAATTCTTACCTCTGTATCTCGCTTGTAACTTGTATTTAACATTCAATATTTTGGCCAATCATTTATAATGCACCAGTAAACCATTTTTTGCATAAAAAAAATAAAATTTTTGATCTCTAATCGTGTCTTAGTCCCTGTAAACCGATGTTATAAAACATTAAATTCTTAATTTTCATGAAATGATATTTAAGGAATGAAAAATTAGCTTAATTTGTCAATGTATTCATGTTTATATAATGAAAAAAAATCATTGCAACTTAATGCTTTTCTATAATTTTGTTTTAAATCTTAGTATTTTCTACTGCTCTTAATACTTTTTAATCTACAATAAGAATAACTTGTACTGCTCTTAAGAATAGAACTCTGCATTTCAAATAAAAAATGAGTACATTTCTTCTACGGTATTTTTGTATTCCACACCAGAATTCTAATATCATAGAACAAAACCACAGACGTTGTAATAAGAGACAGAGGTGTCCTCAAATATGATGAAGCAACGAACAACAAAGGGCTAGTTCATGGACAGTCGTTATAACAAACTGCCAAAAAATTGTGAAACTCCGTAAACATCCAAACGACTTTCAAATAAACATGGCAGCTTGCCCTCGTAATTTTTTATGTACCAAACTAGAAGAGACAAATGTTACTCATCAGCCTCGTTTTCAGATGTCTGGACTTTCACCAGCTGCTGACCGCTTAAGTTGTATTCTTTATGTGTGACTTCTAACAGTCGTATTGCATCTCTCGCTCCTCATTTAAGTTAGCCATAACATCAGAAAGTACATTTGTAAATAAAGAAGAAAACAGCGTATGCCCGTGCAAGTAATTGAGCGTGTGATTGGAAGATATGGGGTTCAGGGATGTGAGTTTAGTTTACAGACCTTCTGACTGAAGAAATAGAGAGAATTTCACCTGAAATAACTTTTCTACATTTGTTTTCTCTTAAAAACCGTAAGACTATTCTTCTCTGAAATAGTGTAACAAGCAGATTTTAATGATAACATTTTTCCTTAAAACTTAAAGGCAAGTTTTAACAAAATAGCAAGATTTCCCTTTTCACGTAATTAACAAGAATGTTAAATGATAACGGTACATGGCTTAAACAGAAAAATGTATATCAAATCGTGAAATCTTTCGGATATTTTAATAAATCAATAAAATTTGACTTCGTCTTTCTTGTCTAATATAATGATAGAACCTGAAGCGTACTCTTTTGTTATACTCCTCGGTAATGGGAAGGTATCTTACTCCTTAGGTACCATGTCATTTCGAATACTCGATAAGTATATAGGGATATGGCAAAACAAGGGGTTGTTCTCGAAAACATGATATACACAATTACTGCTGAATGTGATCTCCTCTGAATACACACAATTATCTTGTCTTGTCGGTCGGTATTAAGTGGTTTTGATAAGAAGAGTAGCTGTAAAGGATTTTTCCGTTAAATCGGAATGATCAATGTGTTTCTGCTGACAACCTGCTATCAAAGAGTATGTTTAGCTTTTGTGTAGGGTGCAAATACATCATTGGTAAAACACAAGAGTATAGATTTCTGATCCTTAAGAAAAACAAAACTTTGCAAAGAATTGAATTCTAGAACTTCGGAAAAAACATTGTTTACACTATGTTGAAGTTGTTTGTTGAATTGCAGTAACACAGAAAAGTTATGACATCCGGGTGTTGAAAGGCCTACCTTTATTCCAACCCTACTGTTGTGTTGGTTAACTTTGGCTGTTACATCTTTACCAAGCGTCTTTGCGCGGCGAAGAAATCGTCTGGTAAACTTGAGGGCGAATTTAATATTATCGCCGCATCCTCCCCACTTCCATGCTTCAACGTTGTTCAGATGCTTGGACTCGTCGCATGTGCACCTGTCAATCTGTCCACTCCGGCACCCTCTGGCAAAAGTGTGAACTAAACTTGCAGACGATACTGCGTAAAGGAATGACGTCTCTTTGAACCCTGAAAATCGGAATAAAAATACTTAAATTTTACACATATTTTTTATAGTTTAATTTTTAACAAATTTAATGTAGTTTTTATGATGTATACCCACGGCCCTATGTACCAGATGTTGGTGAAATTCTTGGATGGGATTGCCATTGAGTGAGTCGGAAAAAACACATTCATTAAAATGTACTTGATCAATATGTCATCCCGACGAATGTTTTAAGCAATACATTTTTAATGGGCCATTTGAAGTAATTGGGGTTTATTTATCCTGTAAGCATCTCACCATCCCTGTCTCACCTGCTTTTTTTGCTGGTGGGAGGCGACGCGCAGTAATCCAAGAGTAATTAGACTTGTATCCATGCGCCAATGTAGTGTTATAATAGGTTTTAACAATGACGCCGATTAGGGGTAGAACTACAATTTATGCTAACGACGATTCGATGACTGTAAATTTAAATTAATTCCATCTTTCGGCGACCACCCTGAAAGATCGCTATGTCTTTGTTCAGAGAAAGAAATAGTGTAGAAATATGGACATAAAATGGTGATTTCGGATTCCTAGCTGGACCCCTTATCACCTATGAATCACAGTTTTTAATACTGTAAGAATGACGCGTCAACTGAACTTGATTAAACTCACTCGAAAAGTAATTTTCGATAGAGCATTGTTATCATTAAACGAGTTGGAAAACATATGCATATTCTTCATGTTTTCCAACTCTTAAAACTTAATAGCGTAAATATGTTTCAAAATGATTTTACATATTTAATATGTCTTGGAGATGGAATGGTGTGAATGATATTTTATTTAGCATATCGATTCATTCAACCGCACAAATTTAAAAATATGCTAGCAAAAATAGAAGGAATTTGAAATGATTTTTATCAAGGCCTCTTGGGAATAGATGAAGCATCTCGCATTGAATCAACCTTCTGTTGCATCACCTGCCACCGTCGTCAGCGTGTGTATTCTTTCGACGAAAAACTATATTTACAAATGTTTAGAAGTTGAAATATGTGGGGCATTCATTTTAAATATACAGAAATCCTAAATTCCGGGGGAGAAAACATATAAAAGGACAGACTATTTTCGTTTTTTATCTCTATATATTAAAGAACCTCTGGGATAAGGAAAAGTTAGTGATAAGAATCTAGCTATTAATATAAGTCTATTCGGGATATGATATTGTCAAACTATGCTAGTTAATAATATAACTGAAATCAAAGTCTTTTGGTCTTTTTTCGGATTGAAAATAGTTTATAAAATGAGCTTTGATAGTTACATTTACACATAGTATAATAATTACTGTGGCACAACATTATTCGTAGAAATGAAAATATTTAATAATTTATACACGTTAAGAAAACCCTTAAACAATAACAAAACATTTTTTATCTGAAAGATCAAAAATTAGAGACAAAACATCGTTTGTACAGATAGTGACCCTTTGTTACCCACAAAGAATTCAGGTGATCCCCGTTAAGGAATTCAACCCAGGTTAGTTTGCTTTTCCCACCGTGCATGTCATTTTGTTATTCTCACCTGTATATACAGGTACTCGGTTATACAGGTAGTGTTCCATAATTAACTCTAAGGGGTCCGGTGGTTTCGACCGGACGTTCTTAAACTGAGACTTGTTTGTCCTCTCCACATGAAAAGTCGGAGGATGACAAATCTGGCAGTATTATGTGTTTGTGTTTATGTCTTGGAATACTATGTTAAGGTAGTTAATGAGTTTAGTTTTGGTCCTGATGTTTGTTTGGGGTTTGTTGTTTATATGAGGATCTTTGTGTCTGAAGTACCTTATCAGAAGGAAACAAATACGAATACACAGAAAGTTAACGGTCTTTTTCATTGGTCCCTCTATAAAGATCGTCAGCGCAAATCTGCATGTGCAGAGACATACAAACACTTTTAATTATAACAGCTCATTATTATTACTATCATAATTATTATTATATACATTATGATATTCAATTATTAATTACGATGACAATTTTAACAAAAAATATTGATTAACATCATTTTAATTATGAAACCTAGCAGCAAAAACTTTCCGACTTGCGGGAAAGGCTTCAATGCACCAAAGCATAGACCGTTCACACAGATAAAGTGTCAAATGAAGAAGACTGTCCTCATATCTTGTATTTTAAATGGTCAAAGAGGATAAAAAAGGTGAAGACTGGTATCAAGAAAAACAAGGGGTTACGGGGTTAATGTTTCTTCAACAAGTAGCCATCTACCAAGAACTAATGTCACATGGAAGAAATCTTAATCATAACATGACGTGTGTCAGATTAGAAATAATGTTCTACCTAAATTGCTGAAAAAATGTCCGTCAATAGAGAGAGAGAGAGCCGTGAACCATAGGAGTAGTTTTCACCTTCGGTCACGTGCTCTTTGTTTGCCTTAAGTGTGAGGGAAAGGCGAACGGTCGGATAAAAACGCGACGAACATGGTTTTTTGTAATCAATGACACTTTTTTGTAATCATGAAATGCACTTCTCTACAGAAAATTATAAAAAGTTGGACATTAATATCTGGGGTTATTTTCTATACAGCTGTAAGGTTTTATGTGTGGCGTTACTTTATAGCCTAATAATTCGCAATACAGGTCTATAAAATATATTTATGTGGTTTACTGTTACTAGATCAAATTGTCACGTATTCTTTATCGCTGGAAAACAAAATATTAATCCGCAATTACATGTCTGATTAACTATTTGTTAATTAGGGAATCTAATTTCCTGTTGATACTTCCAAAAGAAATCTAATTCCTGGTCCATGTGTTTACCGCGGATAGAGGTTAAGCTGATTCTGATGTGCCAGAAAGATGAAAAGAATACAGAATTGATTGTATATTGCAAAAAAGAACTAAATATTTCCGTGATTTGTTTGACCTAATTGGTTTTTAAGTACAAAAGGGACACTGATGTCAATATTAAAGCAAGAACATAACCACCTTTCGATTACGCAAGGACAAGTGCCAACTTAGGTGCGTCGAATCCCTTAAAAAGTTCGATTTTGGAGTACTATTACAGTATATCTGTAACGGTCGTTTTCAAAAGGCTTCAATTAATACCAAAAAACATGGCTATGATAAATAGATTTTTTGTGGGGGTAGGGATAAACTTTTAGGTGTCTAAATCATGCTTCTCAAAGTTTTCGTCTGATCATGATATTCAATATGCCAGGTGTATAGTACTGTGCGAATCCAAGATATACATAATCAAGTCCTCAAATTGTTAGATTTTTTAACCTTTTAAGGCAAGAAAATCCCAAAAATTGTCAAACTGATACTTTGTAATGCATCTTGTGAGAAATAAGGTCTTAGTTTCGCATTTGAGCATAGAGAGTAAAAGACCATGCTGAGGACAAACGATCATGGCGACCTAAAAATGTCTAATAATTTAGCATTGAAGATTACCTAATCTGGCTGGGCATGGTGTGAAGTGTATGTGTCCTCAGAAATGTCGCCAAGTTCCTGATTTAAATCCAAGTAAATCTTATACTTGGTTACATCGTGATATTTACCGTTTGAAGTTTGGCTTGTGAGCAAACAACCAGGACTAGTCGTCTGCTGCGACCGTCTGCCCACAGATTATCGGGACTCCTCGGGACGAATTTCCCGCTGTTATCGATCATCATTGATTGTAATCTACAACTCTGTGATAGATCACATACAAAACAATGTTCGTGGGTAATGGATGCTTTTTCACCCATGTGATAAGTGTTGGGCAAGAATTGCTTAGACTATCCGATGGGTTGATTGCCTTTTTCTCCGTATTTTATGGTCTCCCTTAAAATTCTTTGCATAACAAATGATAATTCAGTTCAATGGGCAGCATAAACCTTTACCAATGAGTATTATTCAACGAAAAGGAAGAGTACATGTTTGGGTTGGGATCCAAGAGGACATAATATACTCAATAAAGACATAATTGGGATTGTAAGCTGATACCACTTATCATGCCAGAAAAATGGCAAAGAGCACGTCTTTAATTTAACACGATTGTGTACCCCTTCAATATTGATAAAGCTCTCTGATATTGAAAATTGAGTAGTTTGTCTATTGATATATGTATGAATGATAAGAACTCCTTTTTATGCATAAGTGCAGAAGTATTTTACTCCAACACTGGCACATCAATCATTGCTCATATTTTGTCATTTCAAAGCGAATAGTTAGCGGGCTATTGACTTCTAGGGTTAAACAAATTATCCTCTATCGCAAAAAATAGAGAACTTTGAAATTATACTCTTTTTATAGAGCTTATTATACCCTCAATAGTGGGTTGATAGGCGTTTTCTTCTCATTCTAAACTACAAAGTATTTGGTCGTTCATTCAATACTATTGACAGTTACACAATGTCAAGGTTATTAATATTTGACCTGGTTTAGTAGAAAGAGAAGTATTTGGTGTATGGAGTTCTGCAGTTCTTTCAAGAGGTTACGATAGACATAAAACATAGTGGGTTTGACAATATTTTGACAACATCCTTCTGTCTCTGTCACTCTATGAAGATACTCATTAAAATTTTGTTTGAATGGATATTTTTGTTCTTAAAATTAAAATACCTGGTGCGGCAGATGGCCCTTTATTTGTAACTATGTGTGGTACTTGTTACTTGTATGGAATCATCCAATATATGTATAGTAGCTTGGCTACCCTAGGCACATTGAAGTTGTATGGCTAAAATTTTCTGTAGAGATATGTGCTTATTTTTTTCGACATAAAGCTCAGAAACAAGTGGCAGCCTTTTCTTTTCCTTCCTCCGTTATGATAAAAACCCGTAATGTAGATATATACAGTTACACCTGTCTGAACCAGCGGGCAATAAAATTTAGAAAAAAAAATATAGGAGATTTTTCGCATAGTCATCATGCTGCTATGTCAGAATAACGTATTGCAAACTTAGCGTTTATGTTGACATTTTATTGCCTTCTGTCTTTTATATGAGCAGAAAAGGAGATGCAATAGACACGTACACAAAGCAAAGGGGCAAATGGATGAGTAGGTGTGGTACCTTTTTTCAGTATATTTTGTCTGTAAGGCTCTTCTAACGAACAGTTCCATCTTTCGTCCTTAAACTGATACTGGCATTCCAGAACGGAAGTCCTTATCGCTTCCATCAGCGCATGCGCAGTTCCTCGTCCCCTTCGACACATTTTCTTTTGTTTGCGGTAAAGCTTCATCATTTCACATAACTTGGAGGGTGAAAAAGTTCGAGAGACCTCGGGGATACGATTGTCTCGAAAGGCCGGGTTATCCAAAGTTAGAGTTAACACTTCAGTCGATGTCAACCTAAAAACAAGCGAATAAATGTTACAATAGTTACAAAGGTGAAAAATATGATGCTAACACTTTCCTCTTTTAAAATATACCCATGGGAAATGTTTGAATATGATGTAAACTTATGAGAGCATACATGCTATACTTTAATACAAATATTAATTGAGAGCTGAGAAAATGGACTTCTAGTCTTTCATCTGAAGTTCATTTCATCCCTATTTTCATAAAATTCCGTTATTACAAATTACTAAATCGGTGATCTCTCTCTCTCTCTCTCTCTCTCTCTCTCTCTCGTCTTAAACAAAAAAAACCGAAGACAGACACACAAAAACAACAAACTAATGGTGTATACGTTTGTAGAGAGGTAAACAAGAATGGAGGACAGTTTACACTTTTTTACACTATCCATCAAGAGCCGTGTTTATTAGCCTTTGTTACACACTATATACATGTCAATAATGACAGATAATGTGACGACCATAATTTGACACGAACGGTAACTGAATTGCTGCTAGAAACTTGCAATCACATTCACGCGATATAAAATTTTAACACTATTTAAACAAAACCTAGCATCACGAGTGGACAAATTTGTAAGTTTATGTCGATGAATTGAGACTGTAAATATAATTTTACATAACGATTATTAGCTGTATTATTTGATGCTTCATTTTATAAGATAATAAAGCCACTAGTTATAATGCCAGAAAAAACCGTAGATTTCTAAAAGAAGGAAACGAACTGCAGGTTACAAAAAAGTAGCCAAGGTCAAGCAACAGACAATGACCGACATCAGATCCTCGTCTCGTAAATTAAAACAAGATAGATTTCAAAAAACTAGATTTCCTATACACATGTACATTTCTATTGATCGCCACTGAAACAAAAGACTTGAATGAGAAGAGAAGGAAAATTACAACCACTTTGGACATTAACCATTAATTTGAAAATTGCCGAGGTTAACCGCACATTTATTAATGGTCATGTAGTTCATTGAAAATATTTGTATTCTTATCAAGAAATAGAAATGAACAGAAACTAATGCTTGTTTTCTGTTGCTTGGTCATTTCAGCAGCCAGCAAGTCTCTACCGCGAAAAGCGGAAATCAATTTGCGATCGGTGACTTTCTGTCCTAATTTTATAATGAAGAAGTAAACAACCTGTATTTTCACGAGTTCATTTATTTCACCACTTCATTGTCTGTAAGCATCCTGTTAGCTATTGGTAGTGATAGACTATACATTTATAACACTGCCTACAACACAGAAAAACAAATGCATCATTTTGGGAAGGATTGTTAAACTCAACAAATTATTGTTGAAATCCACAATTTGAATTAATGAGGTTTCATAGTATCACACCCATGAGAGCTTAAAAAACAAGTTCAGACAACAAATAACGTGCATATTGCACAACATGTATAAAGGAAAAATAGCTCTGCATTTACGAACAAACCCTCTGGCCTACTTCAAAGATATATTTTTAGTGTTTTCGTAAAATTGAGAGAATGCGTCGGTGGCTGAATTTGTTTAGACTGAATCGTTAATTAACGACCTGTAAATCTTTACGAGCTGCCAGGTGGCAGGACCTGAAGGTTCAAGTCCTGTGTGGGAGGCACCCATTATCTCCCCTTGTTGTGACCCACAATGACGGAAGATGGCTTTCTGAATCACATACTTTCTTTGTAGAAATAATGAGTGTCACGAGCCTCATCTTCTGAGTGACAAAACTTATATCGTCATTTATTGCTAAAAGCCAAACGAACTTTGTAGGATTTTTGTCAGTCTCAATTTCAAAGAATATCCCAAAGGACTTTCAGTAAGAATTGCAATAGTCTATTTTTAGATTGAACGTGTAAAGTTGATAACTGGATAAGTAGATGAAATGTGATAATAAAAGACATCCATTCTCCAGCGTTTTTCCGCGTGGATCTATTGGGTTATGACTGTGTAAAATATGGATTACAAAGTTATATGTGCTTATCATAGACAATTTTGCACTAGATCTAATGACAACCTCATTTATATTATCTGTATGTGTTGAGAGTTTTCTTAATGGTCAGGCCAATTAAGAAATTTACATCACATTAGTCATTTGAAAAATAAATGAATCAGTCTATGAAAAACCCCACGTGCATGCTATACATTTTTTTGTTTTTACATATTTTCGGAAAAAGTTTTTTTTTTCAAAAATGTTTTCCATCAGTGTTGCCGAAATTGCCTCGCCTGAAATTAATTGAAAATTTAAAAATCGATTACAGAAACTTGCAATATACATAGAGCTGCAGGATGTTGTGTTTAATCAAAGAATTTTGCAGCAAACTGTCTGTGAGCATCGTTACACTATCTGTTAGATTTCGGTGGGTAGAGGCCGATTTCTGCGATAAATGCAGAATTGGCAACTGTAAGAAAGTATGTCGGTTGTTAGTATCCCTTGCTTTGCTCTATAACTGTCAGACTAAATCAGAGAGAGAGAGAGAGAGAGAGAGAGAGAGAGAGAGAGAGAGAGAGAGAGAGAGAACGGTGAGGTGTTTTGTTGATGGTACAGACGACCTAAGCATTCAATGACATTCCCCATGCTGTTTGCACTTGCGTAAAGAAGATATTATAGAATACATATTGTCCATTCATCTCCAACTCAAAGAACATTTGCCTCTCATATTCAAAGAGATTTGACGTTCTTTTTCCCCGATATTGATGAAGTCAAGATCACATCTTAATGGGCCCACCTTTATTTTAAGGATCAACTCTTTAGAAGTTTGGGGTTTGATGAACAGTTTAACAGAAATTCTTTGACGTATTTTCATCTTATTGCCGTGCATTTCTTTGCAGCTCTCTTTTTTACAGTCTTATCGGTAGTTTTAATTACGGCCTATCTGTTACCTAATAGCTGATAATTGGCGATGAACAACTATACAGGGATTGTAAGCACAGAGGCAACTCTTTTAAAGGGGAAAACCACTGCTAGCACAGTTGTTTCATTGGATAAGGGCCATAGAAGACAACGTGATTAAAATATTAAACAAGATTAAAAAGTGATTTGTTTTAGAGAGAGTTTTAGAACACCATATACCTTAACTCTACAGCATAGCACGCTAACAGAATAATCGTGCCCGCCAAGAGATATTTTCCTTATAAATGAATTCTCTATTGTGCAGTAAGTACTTAACACGGGCGGGGTAGCAAAAAACACGAAACCCTAACACCCTGAATTAAGATATATATGTCCAATAGATCCGTTTAAGTATATCTCCGTCTTGTTAAAATCTCATAATGCTAACTCGATAATTGATTCTACACACGGTTCTCCATTCAAACGAAAGTTTCTTTGCTGCAGTGTCCGCAATAAGAGTGGTAGTATTTCCACATTCTTGAGCGGTAATTTAATGAAACTTTTTGGATCTTAAACTTTACCAAGTGTACATTCAATTTGTTAGTTTTCGTCTTCCAGTAATTTATATTTAATGGTCTTTTTAGTTAGTTTTAAATTTTCTTTCCGCAATGTACATGTTATTTGCAATATGCTTCAGAGAAAATTCGAAATATATGAGTAAAACGCACGTGGCTAAACTCATGCATTGACAAAAACCAGTCTTACACATGTATAAGACTCAATGCAAAGTGTGATTTAATAGTATTATTCGATTATATTTCATGAAGTTATTAGCTACAATCGTTATTGAAGATATAGACGTACTTAAGAAAACTTACCCAAAGTAAGCGACGGACGAGGAAATTCCAAAGAGTACGAAACTGATGATCCCTAATGTTATGGGCTTAAAATTTGGCATTTTTCACGTGCATGCATCTTTTTTCGAAGAAAAAGTCCGAATGTTCATTCATGTTCCAGGCAATTCCTTTTAACTCCTTCTAGAAATTGACCAATTTCGGATTTTAACAAATCAGCACCAAGTTTTTATCCTTAAAAGTACTCCGATAAGAATCAGATGTCCTTAGGAAGAATCACAATGTAAAATACAAACTGGAATCCACGAATTTCCACACAGAATTACAACCGATGAAATTTAAACTACCAATTAGCTAATTGTGCAATTATATGACGCGCGACCACTGGTCTTCTTCTGTAGGCACGTTCAGCATCCTGCAATATTGTCATTCGCAGACGATAAGTTCTGAGGGATGCCACGCGCGCCAAAAGGTACTAACACACTGGCAGAAAAAAAATTATGCAGAAGTTTCGCGCATTAACCTGACGCTACTCCACGCTGGACACCTTCGATTGCTCATAGATAAAAACAGAGAGGTGTGTACAAATGTACATGTACTGTACTGCTATGTACTTAATAATCGTACACTTTTAAGAACAAACGTCTGTTAGAATGTCTTTGTCGCTCTACGTTCGGCCCTAGTAAACATATCGTTTTAACAAGTCGTTGGTTTGATTGAATTTGAAGGAATAGGCATTTTTCGTAATCCCCAACGTGTTTTCATTTATGTATCACCATTATCTATGTGTCTTGCGCACTAGTTACGTATACCGGGCTCTTTCCTCCGGCAATCGGCATATGACTGACACATAGATTTGTACACGATGTACGAGAAAAATATATTCGTGATTCTCTTCCTATATTACGCCCCTCAAAAAAATGATTTAGAAAAAAAACACTTTTGGGGGGCCAATTTTCCTCTTCTTTTGTGACCTCCTGTACCCTAAAGACAAGACTGCCCAGCGGGATAATCTCCGCGCAGGGGTAGTTCCTCCACGTTTACAGGGAAAATAATCCGATTTTCGTGACAGATATCAACCACTTTAATCCATAAATCAACGATAAAATAAATTAATAGATCTTAGATGTAGCGATTTCAATTCCCCTACAAAATTCCGAAATGGTCCTAGACGCTCACTGGACAAAATAATAGAACAACCCCCTTCTACGATAGTCCTTTCAACACAATGCGAGGACAGTTAAGAAAGCTATGATAAATATGTTGGGGGGAGATAGCATAACCGCATTATGTCATGTCTATATTGTCCCCAAAACGCCTCTATTGACCGCGCGGTGATGTATGCCCTGACCCCTCATTAATTTCTGTTTAGATGCTAAATTCCTCGCTGATCAATACATTATAGGGCAATTCATTTACTTTTCTCATCGCCAAATCCTCCCGCATTCAGCCTGAATTTGTCATTAAATAGGGATCATGTAGTCACACCTCTCTCGCCAGGTGATTCTAAAATGACAAATGAAAGTTTCGGAAAGGGACATCTTTCCCACAAAAATATTTTCACGATTCACATTAACCTGATAGCCGCTGATAATTTAGTTTTAATTTCTTTAAATAATTGTGTTTTATCTGATTTTTTATCGTCTTATCCGAATTTTTATTTTGGATATATTTTTATTTTTGTTTATATATTTATTTTTAAAAACGTATACCACATTATGATACATTGCATGATTAAAACAACCCCAAGAACATTCAACGTTTATTCTATTTGAAATAATAATAAAAATAAATATTTTCCACTATTTCGACCTTTACCAACCCGTTATTGGCGACAAGATGTATTAGCCAAATATTTCGTGTCAAAACAATTTCAGAGAAACAATATACTGCTTTATGGGTAATTAGTGCAACCACTGACAAGTCTGCGTTTTTACTGTGATAAACGTTGTATTTAATATCACTCGTCTGTTCCTCTGTTAATTCATATTTCGGTCGTCTGCAATTAAATCATAATTCATTTGCAGACGCACAGTTTTATTAGGTGTTGAAGGTGGAATTTCATTCTAACCTCCTGTAACTTGTTACGAGAACGATTACTTAATTGTCTCCACTAAATATATTTTGTTTCGTTCGTTTTCCATTTGTCATGTAAAATTATTTTGGAAGTCTATAAAATCATTTTTAATAAATTTTGATGTTACAAAATTGTTTTTCTTTAACATAAGGAATGATGGATTGCGATTGTTCAAGCAACCATGACTAAATTGTATTTTGAATTTAGAAAACGAACGAAAATACCACTCGAACATGTTAATGGTGCCGACAGTTTCTATTTTCTGATAACGCTAACATCCATTATTAACATCATTGCAATTCAAGAACCATTTCAAAAGTTTATGGCCGGCATCATGTTTGTATTTCTGTGTTTAAATGAAAAATTGCGACACATGTCTTTTAAGCAAGTTCGACGAAATTTAACGATCTAATATCGAGTGGAATACAATTTTAAAAAAAAGACCAAAAAATTAGACCACCTAACCCGATGTAAATACTCGGAAATTCGCTATATCCGACAAAAAAAGATGGATTTAAGTCATGTGTAGTGAGAAATACTTCCACCTTTCCCCAGGTGCAATCATGCACATTAGTAAAAAAAAAAAAAAAAAAGCGTGGTTGAACACCACACGAAGAATCTTCTCAAGTCGCTACGGGCGCATTTCTCCAGTATCATTGATCAAATCCGTAACAAGTAAATATCTAATCGATAAATGATGGTTTTTCGAGGGATGAACGTAAAAAGCTTTGCGAGAACGCAAAAGTGTCTAGAATTTGCGAACATTCCGACCGTAGCAACATGTAAACTTCTAATTACGCTGATTACGATTTATCACACGAAAAAAAAATACAAGTACATGCGAAGATCGTTTCTAAATTCATTCTTTTAATGTTATTTTACTCAATGAAAAAAGGGGGAATGTGCTAATTTTATAAATTCCTAAATTACTTGCCCTAATGGCCATTGAAACTAACTTTTGGAAGTCAAAGGAATAAAAACGATATCAGTTATCAAATTTATAACAAAAATACTGCATAAAAATTAGAAAAGAAATTTTGGTATTTAATTTGAGTTCAAAGATACACGTATTTTGTCATTTATTTGTAAATGGTTTATATATTTCATGAACACTTCATATCTATTTTTTTTTAAATTATGGATTGTCAAGGAGATCGATGAATTACAATGTTGAATCACACATTAACCGATTTTTCCTTTCCCTTTCAATAAAAACCTTGACCTTTGAATTACAGTAACTTTAGACCTCTGAACAAATGAGGTCATGACTTTGCAAAATTTGCGGTAGGGTGGTTGTCTGCCGCTAAGGTGTAGGAACAATGAAATCTCATGTTTTTGTCGCCCAAAATTGCAATTCGTTTCAACAAAAAAAAACTTTCCTGTTCGTCATTGTTACAAAGCTTTAAAGAACGAAATTTGTATTGCATGCTGACCTGAAATAATCTCTTGCACTTCAACGCCTTGGTTACATAATAGACAGACAGATTCATGATAATTGCATTCATGTAGGTAAATAATTTATGTACATGTATACCGTATGTACTTACATAAACTTTAAAATGATACTTTTTCCAACGTTATAATTATGAACGGGACAATAATGAGTATTTTGTATTGTTATTGATTGCAGACGTGTAGTTCCTGCAAAAGACAAATTCCTTCTTATCTTCCTTCCGCCTACAACTGGGCTTCAATACTTTCACATCGTGACTTTTCCCACACGAACACTTGAGGCCAAAAGAAATATTAGATTGAATTGCTCCCAATTTTATCATTTTCTAAATATAACCAAAGGATTGAACCTTGTATTTTGCAAAACTCTGCAAAGTTTATTCAGGGAAAATTCGGTAAAATATATAATCTGTGTCTCATATATTTAGTTTACGGAAACTTGTGTCGAATTCTTCATTTTTCTTAAAAATCTATTTTTTACGCGTGCGTATATGCGATTTTTACTTGTGTGAGAATGACATTTCACTTCAGAGTATAAACAATGTGAGTACAACTAACATGTTATCCTCAGATCAGCAAGTAGATAACACATATATAATGTGAACTTTACATCCGCTTATGCCGAGAGTTCATACTGTAACCTGTAACCACTTCGCCGTGCACCCGTGTTTTATACATGTATGTTACACGAGTTGTATTGGTATATAATTTGTTGCTGTTTGGAGAGTTATGTGTCGTAAATGTATAAATAATCAGATTTTACCAACACAGAAGTTATCAAATCAATGTCTCTTTCTTTACATCTCCTACTTTTGTAAGCTGAACAAAGGTATTGTTATTAGGCAAATATCATAAGTACATTTCAGATATGTCTCTTCGCAGACAGCAAGTTTATTGAAATGAGTACACATATTTTAACAGATTTAAAATCAAAATACTAAAAATAACCATTTAACTGTAAGTGTGCTCTGCCTTGTATCATAGGTATCAAAATGATTTGTTCCTATACAGTCTAATTAACGGCAAGGATAATCAAAACTTGGAAACTTTTGAAACAAAGCCTTCAAGAATATTTGAATTAGGCCAATACTTTCGCGTGGATGACAACAATTCATTCCGATGGTTATCCAAGATGTTTCACTGATTTGATTAGTATACATATGTAGATTCATTGCATGGTAACAAATCAACCCAAAGCCAATTTCAATAGCATTGCAGACAGAAATGTTTCTCTTTGCTTTCTAGGTTTTGTACTTTTGAAGGTTTAACCCCAAAACCAAAAGATCTTTTTTTTTAAATTGTAAAAAATAACTGTCAATAACATTCATTCGAAGATATATCGGGTGACTTTTATATGGCTGCATCGCAAAATAGCTAGCTGATTTTTTAAGTGAATGGAGGACATACCTGACAGCGTTAATTGCCGCTAGGGAGTATTTTATGGGGATCAGTATTGACAGTCTGTAACAAGTACATACATTTTGCAAAACGTTAAAATCGTAAAGAGGGTAAACTCCCTATTATAACTTTGACATGAAGATAAAAGACTTTTTTATTTGAAATTCCTCAACCGCCGCCCTTCTGGGAAACAAAAACTTTTAAAATAAACTTTATCTTTCTTTTTTCAGTTACAAACGATGCATTCGTGCATTGTACAGTTTGGAAGACAACAGATAGAGCGAAAATCCCTCTCTGGAATTTTTTTTTTTTTTTGTCATTCTGAATTTATAACATTTTTAATATGCCGATGTCTACTTAATAATTGTATTGTCAAGTACATGTACATGTATTTAGAACAAAAGTTTCTCACTGCATATCTGATCTTGCGCTGCACAGAGAGATTATCGAAAAGTGAATATCATTTGCGTTCGTTTGACATCTCATACAACTCAACACCAATAAAATATTCAATCCTATATTTTCCATGAATAAAATCATTAAGAAGAAATCTATATTTCATCAGCATTAAGAGATTTTATTGGCCGAACCTTGTTCACCCTCAAATAACTTTTTTCCCACTTCACCGAATGGGTCTCTGGTTCAAAGAAGCTCCCCATGTTTTCAAGGGTTTGCTAATTCCGAGACCCATTTAGTTTGTTACGTCTCCGTTGCCGATATTGACCACTTGTTGCACTTTGAGGACTCGATACAAAAACGTGAATGACGCGTACCTTGGAGTCGGTAAAATGTGGGCTGTCCGCGAGATTTATGGCAGTGTAGTTCAGAAGCTAATTACAGGCCCTCGTCTTAACATGGATCCGTTACGTCCAATCCTTTGTAAATTTCATTTTAAAATTGTTCAGCCCTCTCTCGATAACAAATTAGGAAAACTCCTACACGGTGCAGCGACATTTCCAACGTTTTTATGTAACATTAGATTTAAAGACTTTACCCAACTATCATCTTAATTGATTGCTGTGTAGGTACTAACTATTGATGTTTAAATACCGATGTCAATATTTAGGCAATGACTAATTTAATTAAGAACGGTCATGTATACCGACATTGCCAATGAGGGTTAAATCAGTGAATTTAATTTCTGAGATTTTGCAATTGCTTCGCTGAGATTAATTTTTTTCAACAAAGGAATTCCTTTTTTTCATCCTTTTTTATAATGGAATTAAAAGATTGGAACTTTTGAATTTTATTAAAAGTTCCAAATTGCCAATGGGTTTTTTAGTTTATAAAACTTTCAATTATCTCTCAAAGCAGAGTTCACATCATATATCTCTATGGAATTTAACTCTGAATTTGAATCACAAGCCAACTCTACAAAACAACTGGAATAAAAAATAATTCTTTTAATTCTTTCTTCGACAATTTTGAGATAACAATTACATATTCTCACGTTCAATGACTTATTTTCGATTCTCGGTCAACGACGATTGGGTGCAATTAGAAAGGCCTAATATTCTTCATTTTTTTTCCTTCAACATTCTTAATTATAAGGGAACGTTATTTGTATGTGAGTGAATGCATGTCAACAATATTTTATCTATGAGTACGAGTTAAGACAATAAGTGGAACAAAATAATATATACTAGTAACTATCTGTTCAAAAAACACAATTCTTTGCAAAACTGATGACTTTTTTCAAGCAATTGATCAAAACACCGTTTTTGTTTTAACATTTCATATCCGATGTACAATTTTTAATCTTTAATTTTAAGATGAAGAAACTCTTATTGAACAAAAATGATTTTTATAAACCTGATGGGGTATTGTTCTACGCGTGATTTATTTTACTCTATGTTGATCTACTGTACTTATTTTCATGAAAACTAAAATGTGTAAATAAGACGGAAAGCAAGCTAAAATTGTTACACGAAGCAGAGGTCGACTGTTGATTCAATGATCCGTGATGAGACTGAGGAAGTGACTATCCAAACCTTTCGGAACCCATGCATATTTTTCATAGACTTGTCAGTTTAATGGCGGTGGTCTCGTCTTCAAATCTATGTCCCAGGAGTAAAGAACCCGTTTTATAAGTGTCAAAAACCTAGTTTTTACTTTATTTATACACTGGGACTATGGCCAGATAACTATTGCTACACTCAATCTCTGTAAACCTGTCAAAAAGTTTGAATTATCACGCTATATCATGTACCTACATTCAATTTTACAGAGAAAACAAAATAAGGGATAAAAGGAAAAAGATTGTTTGCCTTTTCAACAAATGTACAAAAAAATGTTGCACTTTTTCCTCAGTGGACAGGAATCTATTTGTATACTATATTTAGAGGCAAAATAATTCGTTTGTCATTGCCGCCTTTTACAAATGCTAGTCTCCTACATCGAAAAAAAAGAGAAATTGTCCAAGATGTTAATAGCGTGCGATCTCTCACTGATTAACAATTTTGATAATTAGCTGATAAGTTAAAGGACCATAGACATCGGTCTTCACAATTTGCTTTGAGTATTTTAATCCTTCGTTTTTAAGTCCTACATGCTTTTAAGTGTTCTATTTGTATTTTATTTGGACCTCATGTCGAAGAGGTTAAATTTCTTTAATCGCTTTGTTTCAGGAAGACAGAGGCTTAATTGATTCCTAAGAGATAAAATCTGTAGATGCTTCGCGGCAATTTATATGGAGACAAACATAAAAGGGCTATAGTATGAAAATGTATCCTATTACTTAGCACAACGTCATTGCGATTTCGTCTTTTCTTCCTTAGCCTTTAAACGAAAGTTAAAGAATTGCAAAGTTCGAATTATAAAGAATTTCAGTGTCACATGCAGGTATCCAAAAGTGCAAGACTCCCACCAGACTTCCGGTCCGAAGGACGTTGCTTGAATGGCAGGATTTTTTTTTCTTCTTTAACGTTTCGGAAACTGATGTAAATGGTTGCTTTTAAATGAATAAACATTCATCTGCACGAAAATCACAAGGTAAAAACAAAATAAAATAGTCGTGTGATAATTGTCTTAAAAAAGGAAAACATGTGTTTAAAGCAAGACAATGGTAATCAATTGCCCAATGAAATTAGGCGCGGTGTAAGTTTCATTCACGAGTTATCGTTTGCGGCGACACGGTGAAATCGACGAGACACATCCGGTTGGTGTCATTTCCTCGCATGGAAAATGTTTAGAGAAGTCGCATTAACAAGAAATAGAATCTATTGATGAAAAAAACCCACAAATAAACTAACACTATTTCAGATTACAAAAACCGCCGATAAATTTTCTAGAGTTGGATATGTTGAGGTTCATACATTTATTTGGTTCAATGGTCGTGCTGAAAAGACCAAGCTTAATTTTCTTTAATGGCCTTATCGTTTATGTGCCAGAGCAAAAGAATATTCAGAATTAATTTACTTAATTATTTATAATATATCCGCAATTTAAACCTGTTTGGGATTATATCTTTTAGATGGTCAAAATCTCAAATCTATAGTATTTTATTCAGCTTGAAATTATGCTAATGAATATTATCGAATGGATCGCCAAAATAAGAGATTATCAATCGATTTTTGATTTAAGATATATATAATTTTTGTAACTGCAAAAAGGCTTCTTACAATATCATTTGAGATTGATTCCTTTTCGGTCTACAACATAATATAAATGTTCATGACATACCCGAGGGCGTTTCAGATCTTCAGTTCGACCTCTTTTATTCGAAGAAGCTAACTTTTGTTTGTCAAGTGCATTAATAAAAATCAAGAAGAGTTCAAAAACATAAAATTGCTTGTTTTGATGCAATTATTTTTAAATAAATTAATAATAAACATGAAATAATATCCAGCGATGAACACGAAACATTGCATAACAATATAGCCAGTGACTGAGCATTTCAGACGAGCGGACAAGAACCTATAAAACTCCCCATTCAAGTCTCTTATATTTTTTAAAAATAATATGATAGCCATCTTGTATCCATATGCTAAAAGTTTAGCTGAAATTCGTCCCAATGAGTTGAGTAGTCATTTTTGACATGCATCGCAAAATCTAAAATTTTGTTTTCTAAGAAAGTAGATTCATGAGTGGGTGCCTTGTTTTGGTTAAGAGGGCTCCATGGTCGTAGCCATTTTAAGACTTTATTGAACTCCTTAATAAGAAGAGCTCTCTGTCAAAATAAACGAAAATATTCAAATAAATTCTACAGCCAAAACATTTGGATTCTTTCTTTACTAAATTAAAGTTTATAGATTAAAATATAATACCTTAAGGTAGTCCATCAATAACTATCATATTTCATTTCTAATAGATTGCAAGGTTGATCACAAACATCTCGGGGTTTATTAAAGACTCGCCTTTTAAATTTAAAAAAAAAATTGAATATAACAAATTGATCACATTTTAAAGTTCAAAATGAAGTCTGTGGGGGAAATTGCACATTTAAATATATCTTTTTAGTACAAGTAATTTTCTCACAAATCTTTTAGTAAAAAGCTGCAAAAAGTATCCCTTTTTTTGAAAATGAAAAAAAAAAATCATAATTTACCGTACATATTTTGAGACTATGATTTTATCACATTTTTTAAAGGGCAGACAACTCTTCTAAAAAGTTTCAAATGCAAATCGTTCATTTAATTGACAACATGCACATTCCCGAGTTCGGTTCATGTCAGGCTCATAATAATTCTAAGATACGTATTTTATGTAGTTTAAATCAAACTTAAAGTTTAAAGTTTTGAAGAGATCTGGTGGGTAATTTGTCAACCGTCTAGCCTCCTTAAATATGTACCCCCCTGATTTTAAGCTTGGTCTCACTTCAAATTATCAAAAAAATAATTAATAAATGTAAGGGGGAAGGGGGTTATTGTCTACCCGTCCTCTTCTCTTGGTATTTTGAAAGCCACCAAAACACAATTTCATTCCCATTCATAGGCGTCAGAACCGGGGGGGGGGGCTAGCCCCCCCCCCCCCCCCCCCCGGATTAGGATTTTTGATTTTTCTTTTTTTAATCTTTTATTTTTGCTTGTCAAGATTTCGGAGGGTTAGTCTAGGCCCCCCCCCCCCTACACTTTCAATTTGCTTCCGACGCCACTGCCATTGATAATCATCTTAAACCCTTCTCCCACGTTTTTTTTATTACTAGTAAACTAATCAAAATGCCCATGGTAAAGACAAATCTTTCATTAACATATGGGGTTTTTATTTTCAAACTACATGTAAATTATCTAAATAACTGTGGTCAAATTCATGGATTGAACACATTTCATTGTATATAAAACATACAGTGTGTTGGAACATAAGTTCTGAAACTTGCTATAGTTTCTTACCATCATCTTAACTTAATAAACTTAATCTTCAGCAAAGACCATTGTACTAAAATGTCATGTGTTAGACCACGCAGCAACATAATCATAAAATTGTTTATAAAATTCCAAGAGTGCTAAAGTGCCATTTATAAAGGATCATTAATATGTGTTTTGTGAAAAGACAATCTCCAAAAAGCTAGGTGGTGAGATTTTTTCCGAAGCAACCAACTCTTTTTTATCATCCAGAGGATTTATGAATCTGCATACCCTCCCTAAATCGTCTCGTAGGGTGATAAAGGTCTATATTACGGGTCAATATCAGAGTCCTCGAGGAGAGGGGAGCTTGATGCAATATCACTCTGCCTTCAACAAATATTTGTAGGTGCCTAAGTACTGTTTGGTCCAATGTTTATGTATCAATTCGGCGGGGACCACAAAGTTTGGCTAAAAGTTCTCAATTAATTTGAATTTAATCTGACAGTCGTCTAAACAATGAGATTTAAGATAATTGTGTAACTAAATGTTATTCTTTTGATTTTTCGTAAAGGTACCAGAATGAAGAGTGTTTGGGAAAAACTTGCTGTTTAACAATATTAACGATACGTTTATATTGCATACAAATATTTACGTTTGCTTTCTCTTTGGGGAAAATCTGTTTTCAAAATATTTTATAAATTGACAAAGGCTTAGTCTATAAATGAACAGGTACAAGAATATCCTCTTACTGTTTTCTTCAGGGATTTTTTTTTAAAGATATAAAAAGAATAAAAAAGATATTAAATTATGGAAAATAAATTTGAAATATTTGAAGAGTATTTTTATCATGATCTGTTGAAAACACTCTACTATTGTGAAGGGTAGATATTTTAATTTAGTTTGTATTATGAATATAACTCATTAGATTCATGCTTCTCAAAAAATTGAAGCAAGATTTCGGTTATTGATTTCAATATCGCGGATGGTCAAAGCTATAATACAGAGAAGAACTGGTTTCTTTAAGTCTTATTTTTTTCTCTGTCTTGATTTCTGATACGTTAATGCGATGCATCAGGATCAACTGACAATCTGAGTGGGTTTAAACATTGTATTTTTTAAATTACTTATAGCATCTAGAGTTTTTGAGAAAAAAAACCTTTTTTTTTACTTAACCGAATGACTGAGGTTAGTAGATACATATATCTTTATTCATTTTTTGCAGGTCTTACTTAAAAATTTGAATACAGCCGAGGAAAGATAATTCTTGTTAGTGGTAAGTCACTCGAGCAACTCCCTTAACTTTAATTTACAGGTTGGAAATAAAATATCATTATATCTGCACATAAAAGGCGAAATTCGTATAGGAAGATTTTACGCGATTTTGTGAAGTAAATTATGCGATTGATTATATATTGCAAGTAAAATTCCCTTGAAGCACATTTGAATGTGATATTCATAATTGATAATCAAATCAACCAGTATTACCTGAATAAAAAAAAGAATGGTTTACAAAGAAAATTTTAATTGCTATCTTTACACCCATTGTGTTATAGAATTGACAAGGAGGTGAAAATAATAACATTATTTATTATAAATACTAGACTTTGACCCGTGCGTGCACGGGTTGACATTGCAAAATGATGATATTGGACATTTACGAAATAGATACATCGACACACCGTATATTTTTTACATATACTTAACCACAATTTAGGCCTACAATAATGCTATTAATTTCACTACACTCTGCCTAGTTAGAATAATCTAACTGTGTCTCGGGATAGACCTTCACCCCAGTTAAAATTTCTCCCATCAGAGACATAAATAACAGAGATTGGCAACTCTTAGAAATCTTAAACAATATAATAATATCTAATATTCAATACAATATAGTATTACATTATACTATATCATATCACATAATACATCACAAATTTGTAACATGTGATATTAAAAAAATGATGTGATGTTGTATTGTTATAAGGTTAGGTAAAAGTACTTAATTCAAACTTGCATTGTTGTTCTAACAATAAAAAATATTGATGACAGAGGTGGCTTCAGATGCAGAGACTGATCTCCATTATCAAGGATGCTTAAAAATATCTTAGTTATTACTGGTCCTAACTTCACCAAACTTGCATATATAATGCGTCTTATGATACTGATGCACCTGACAGGCATGAATGCTGAACCTGAGCCATAGGTTTCAGATGCTGGAGGAGGTTTAGGTTTTAAGAGCTGTATTGTAAAATAATTATCATATTTAATACATAATATGATATTGTATCATTAGAAACACAATAATTTAATATAACATTGTATAAGTCATATGATACAATATCATCTGCTATAATAAAATTAATATCATATATTATTAATACAATATCATTTTATACAAAATTGTATCATATGATACAATATTATATAATCCAATATTAAATTGTACAATATCATATCATTTGATACAGTTTTATATATTACAATATCATATTTAACAATTTAATGTGATACTACAATAAATTATATAAACCAATATCATATTATACAATATCGTACCATATGGTATGATATTTAATATTATACAAAATCGTATAATATGATACAATATCATAAATTGCAATATAATATGAAACAATATCATTCGATAAAATAATATATAATACAGTTTTTATAAAATACAATATTGTGTAATGATGCACATTACTATATATAACAATATCATAGTACAACATCATATCATAACGTACAAAATTATTGATATACAATATCATATCATATCATATCATATAACTATTTACAATATAATGTATGATATTATATTTTATCATATGAAACAAAAGTGCATCATATCATAGAATACTATATCATAGGAATCAAATTACATGTATATCATTTAACAACAAACCTATCAAGCAGGTCTAAATAAATAAATGCCCCCCCCCCCCCAATCTAGTCACTTTGAAAATCAAGCACCGCTTTGCCACTTCAATATTGCTTCATTTGAATCTTTTGATACTGACGTTTACGAAAATCAACATAAGGAATTAAAAAACAAATTATTGTAAAATAATGTCACATGTATATTACATTCTATACAATGTACAATTAAAATTGTAACATTTTTTCATATATTGAGCCTATATTTCAACTGTAAAGTTAGAAAGTTAGAAATGTTGTGAATTGCCAGACATTTGTGTTTGCTCTTAAATCGTGAGTGTTATGGGTTTAGTTTTTACTACTGATGATGAAAGCCTTGTCTACAGTCACCGCTCAACATATCAATGTTTTTAAGTTTCCTTCAATTCGAACATGATGCCTTCACCGGTTCCCAATCTAGTCTAGATTGTGTTAGAGTGATCTCTATAAATTTTATCTCACTTCCAACTTTCTTGGGCCTTGAAATTAAAAAAAACTGTTGATTATTTTTCCGTTTTGTGACATTGCACGCATCGTGTATTTATTTTCTAAGGCAACCCTACTGATTTGAACCTATGTCTATTCCATCATCCAAACATTGTGCAACATTTATTTTGATACGCAAGCTAGATGACTTATGTTCGTACATAACAAAATGGCCGGTATACAGAATTCACATTCTCTCTACAAAATTTGGTGAACCCATATAGGGTATTGTTCGAATTTGTCAATTCGTGAGTGATATATAAAGGGGACTGCGGAAGTAGACGGGAGGGCCAGTACATATCCACTTCTCTGGAAGCAAACCCAAACAGTTTGGTCCTCAGTAACTGTATCCTGTAAACTCGAAAACACCAAGATTTAAAAATCGCAGAACTTTCCGAAAGACGACCAGTCGTTAATGCACAGGACTTTGTCTGTTACTGAGGTGAGTACTTCAACATCATCGTAAATTGTCCAGCATGCCAAGGCTCATGATAACCTTTCCGTCGATGGTTGATTTAATTAACTTATTAAACATAGTATCGGTTTGATCGTCAATAAACTACAAAGAAGGTGTTGCAGTTCCTATGCTAATTTTTCCTAAAGGAGATAAAATAGTAAAATTAAAGTTACAGAATTCGATTTAAATCTTTTTTCCATGCAACGTTGTACATAAAACAGTGTAGAATTTTATTTGGAAAGTTTGTAGTAACTTATTTAAGACCATGAAATAAATCTGAAAATGGTTACACAGACAAATGTGGCAGAATTCACGCTATATAAAAGGTGAATCCTCATCATTGTGAAAAACTGCCTTCTTGAAACAAAATTAATTTAATCTTAACGTTCAGAGTAAGACAATTTCTAGAAAACTGCCATTTCCGATTTTTGTTTCAAAGAGGCATATTTTTAATAAATCTTACCTTTAGAAAAAACCATTGATGCCTTTGAAATCTAAAAACGATGTATTAAATTTCCCCTTATTAATTCATGTCTATGTTAGTCGAATGGTTACGCAGTAAGAATAGACTAAAACTGTGTCCTATATTTTTGACTGGGTTCGAATCCCGAAAAAGTTGGAATTCTTTTTTAATTTAATTTCTTTTAATCACATAGAAAGGCGATGGATAGAAATAATTTAAGAATGTCAGAATAAAGTTAATTAAACTCTTGTTAATGTAATATTTTGCATGCCTGCTTAATTTTTTTCAACATTACTGTGTGAAGTCCCCGATATAAACTTGAAAAACATTTTCTTCTGAGCAAGAGATTTTAAAACAAAGTACTCAGTATGCATCAATGTAGAAAATTGATTTTTCACCCTTTTTATGAAATAAACTGGTATGCTGATTTCAAAGATACATGTACAGTTTGTTAAAAGCAATCAAAATAATTTTAAAAAGTTTGAATCGGTAATAAAGCTATAGATTACTGAAAATATGTACTGATAAATGTGTTCTACCCTTTTATCTAGACTTAGCTTTTATCTAGATATTATAGAAACATTGGATGATTATGATTACAACTCTGACGGTTTTGAAGAGCCAGAATCAGATTTATTCATGTATCTCAAGAATGATATTTAAAAAAAACACGCTTGACATTAGTAATCAAATTGATATATGTTAACATTCGAATACAGAATACATGTATATGATTATCATTCTAATTGTATTTGGTGGCTACCGTGTTCGATAGAAATGCGCGTAAAATGTTTGTTTATTTTGCCTCCGTACGGAACACACCCGCTATGTAAATATAGTACTTAGCCTAGGTCACGCAAGCCGTTTGACTCCCCTAGACGTTTGTTGTAGAGCAAGTATTGACAAATGTTTAGGTGACCTAGACTAATATAGTACTCAACGTAATGAGTCTATATTTAGATATGGCTCTCAAGCGATACGGATATTAAAAGGTCTATGGTGTCATATCTCTGCCCCTTGTGTGCAAGTTATTTTTCTATCAAATATGTTGACATGCAAGAAAAATACGTTGACATGCAAGATAATTATGTCAACATGCAACATAATTATGTTGACATGCAAGAAAATTGCAATCAGATAAGAATTATACAAAATCTAAAAAATTCTCAAATATCGCCCACCTGTGACAACCAAATTGCTAGATGCTACCTTTTTATGGCGACATGCAACTTATTTATGTTAACATGCAAGATAAATATGCTGAAATGCAACTTATTTATGTCAACATTCAACTTATTAATGTCGACATGCAACTCATTTATGTCAACATGCAACTTACTAATGTTGACATGCGAGATGAATATGTTGACATGCAACTTAGTGATGTTTACATGCGAGATAAATATGTTGACATGCAACTAATAAGTTGTATGTCAACATAACTAAGTTGCATGTCGACATAAATATGTTGCATGTCAACATATTTATCTTGCATATTGACATAACTTAGCTGCATGTCGACATTAATAAGTTGCATGTCGACATAAAGAAGTTGCATGTTAACATAAATAAGTTGCATGTTGACATTAATAGGTAGCGTATCTAGCATCTTGAATGTCACATGTTGGCGATATTTGAGATTTTTTATAACTCTTATTTGATTGCAGTTTTCTTGCATGTCAACATAGTTATGTTGCATGTTGACATAACTATCTTGCATGTCAACATATTTATCTTGCATGTCCACATAATTAATAGAAAAATAACTTGCACACAAGGGGCAGAGATATGCCACCATACTGTCCTTTCCACGTTAGGGAATAGTCTCGCTGTTTTGCAACACATTCTTTCTTTTCTTATTTATGTAATTGAGGTCTTTCTGTTGTAAATGTATCTTTTAAATAGTTTCGCTCCAACAGCTCGAAACCCAAGGCCAATTCCGCATTTAATCCCCAACTCTCTGAATTTTTGTCATCTTATTATCAAGGTATAATTCATATTTTGTTCCGTATGGCTACGTACAAAATTTTATGAGGGAAATCTCAACAGTCGCCAAACCTATACACATACCTGTAGTTCTATGATGAAAAGTTGGGTAAGTTTGTATAGGTAGAATGCATACGATACTTACTAAAACGTGCAATTTAAGGCACACAACAGTAGGCTAGTTTTGAACATATTGACATACATTCTGTACAATAAATCCATAAAAAAATGTACCAGTCAGTTTCATACTTTGTTGCCGTTTTGCTTGCCCAACACTTACTGTTAGGCGAACCAACCTAAGAGTTGTCATTTGTATATGTAAACAAACCAAACCACTTTGACAAGTAAAGTAAAAACATCTGCAGTAAAATTTATGAGGGTATGTAGGCATATATTATTTACACAGAATGTGGTAGGGTAAAGGGTTATCACGGGAACAAGCACTTGCATAGAGAAGATGGATCTTAGTTCATAAGCTTGCACTTCCAATTCAGTCTTAAATTCTTTCATATGATCGTTTATTGACTGTTAGATTGGCGATCGATGGGTGTAGAAATCGAGAACTTCATCTCTATCACTTCGATAATAAGTAAGTAGGTTATACATGTTCTTTATATATAAACAATAAAATTATTTGGTTGGTGATTATGCGGGTTATGTAATTTTTCCTCAATGGTCGCTACCTTGATAACCGGCATGAATCATCAAAGAAAATATTTATTGTTTATACTTCAATACTTTTTTCAAAGTCAATAAATCGATAGATAAAATTGAATAATTTAATTCTGGTTGTAACACGCTTTCTGATTGGTTGAAAAAATTATTTTATATCGTATAAAGAATGTTGCCTACGTCACAGTAAGACTAACGTCAAAAACGTATCAATCCGCCTGCATTACGTTTGAATTTTGTACAATTTAATGTCATTTTATAGATCAAATGACAGTTGTTATCAACAATTGATAGCAAAAAAATTAAAATATCAGGAATGAATGCAATATTTATTAGTGTTATACGATATAAAATTGTTTGGAACAGTTTACGCTTTTTATAAACTGCATCGCGATAAACCATTTTATATCTTATAAAACTAATAAATATTTAATTCATTCCTTTAGTAAAAGTAACTAAATTTTGGTCAATGTGTATCAGTACATCAATTGAGAGAGAGAGACTTGCAAAGATTTTTCTTAAATACCAGTACTGACAGCGACATAAGTTTAAATTTAACTCATATGCTAAAAAAATGGTTAAATACAACTTTGTAGTAGACAATTATGATTTTGTAAACTGAACATATCCAATAACCAACTGTTGAAGAGTGTCGTTACTAAATCATTGTGTGAAATCATTTATTCATTGAAAAGTGATGAATGGTTTTAAGGAGAAACTCATATACGGGTAATCATACATTTGCAATGGCCATACGTTTTGATTTCCCTTAAAATACAGATTATTTCGAACGAGACTTTTAATGTACTTTCATTAGTTTTTATTAATTCACAGTATCAGTAAGTCTTATCTTGAAGAAATAGGGTTTTTACAATAATTTCTAAAAACAGGGGTCAACCGTCAGCGTTTTCTTAATACCTTCCTGGTTTAGACACTCTTTTTACTCTCAGTAGGATTCTATTTACTTCTAAACAATCACATTGCATCCATTTGATTAAGTATCATTTTTGTACTTGTTAAACTTAAAACAATACGTAAAAACCACAACTGAATTCAAACAGGAATGTTGTTTTTTTCTGTAACTTTATTGTAAAAATATGGTGGCATATCACACAAGGGGCAGAGATACATGTATGCCACCATATAAAAACATTAGTAAAAGATTTTTTTTTTAAACCAATGATTTCTATTTCTAAAAAAAGGAAGTCAGAGATTTTAAAATCTGCAGATCTAGGTAAACATTTCTTTATAATTTTCAAGGAGTATGCGATTGAATTTCTTTTAAAATGAAGTTAATTTTAATTCAGTTGCAGAGGGATCATGGCAACATACTTACCGGCCCAAGTTGCCATGAGCGGTTGTGATTTGTGCAACACTGGTAGTAGTCTAACAAACGTCTGTGAAGTTTGCAAGAAAAGTATGTGCATTGACTGTTTCCAAACACACGAACATGACCAAGCCAAGAAAATTTACAAGATAGAATTTAAAGCATCTCTGGAAACGACGACGGGAACCATCTACAGTATTTGTGTTACAAGGGACCAACACGTCTGGCTGTATACCTTTGACAGGCTAAATAAGTTGACCATCGACGGGAAGGTTGTCATGAGCATTGGCATACCTGTACAATTTACAGAGATGTCAAAGTACGCAAGGAGTATTGATGTCATGGGCGACAAAGTACTCATTTCAGCGACCGACAAAATCCTTTGCGTTAACGACGGGTCGTCTTTCGAAAAGTTCTGCGATTTTGGATCTAAGGGAGTTCGAGTTACCGGAATACACGTTACTGAAGACCACACTGTCTGGGTTTGCCTTCAGGGAGGTAGATATGTACTGGCCCTCCTGTCTACTACTGGAGTCCCTTCGATGTATCACTCACGAGTTGACGAATGCGAACAATACCCTATACGGGTCCACCAAATTTCAAAAGAGACTGTCTGGGTTCTGTACACCGACCATTTTGTTCTGTATGAACTTAAGTCATCTAGTTTGCGTATCATGAAGGTGTTTAAACAAAATGTGGATCATGGAATAGACATAGGTTCAGATCAGTATGGAAACTTGTTGGTTGCCTTAGAAAATAAATGCAAAATGCGCGTTATGTCACAAAATGGAAAAATAATAACAAGTTTTCTATTCCAAGGCCCCAAAAAGGTCGGCAGCGAGATAAAATCTATATACAGAGATCACTCTAACAACATTTGGGCTGGATTTGAAAGCGGTGAGATTATCGTGTTCGAATTGAAGAAAAATTGAAAAGCATTTACATGTTTATTTTGAGTTGCGACTGTTGATAAGGTTTTCACTATATATGGGACAAACTAAACCGATCCACTCAATAATTTTGAGTCTACGTATACGCTAACTTCTCATTTATCTTAACTATTTTTTTAATGATTTTTCTGCGTTGATAAAGGCAATTTACATGTACAGGTACACGCTAAGTATCCATTCAAAGTATCAGCAAAATATGTGGATTTACCTTGCCACATTCTGATAAAACCATTCGATGCTTTGTCATTCAGTTTTGTGATAACGGGAAATAATATATTTCAGTTTTAGCCCTCATTTTTTAATTTGAAATCTTATTCCATGCATCCAGTATGATTTTTTTGGACTGAAGGAATGCCTGCATTGAGTGAAGAATGATGGTTACTCATTGCTTGTATTGGGTGACTGCAAAGATGAATAAAGGCATTGTACGAATAAAGAGTCGCTCAATGCAGGATTTGGAAGACTAAAGAATCACTCAATGCAGGCATTGGACGACTATGGAGTCGCTCAATGCAGGCATTGGAAGACTGAAGAGTCAATGCAGGCATTAGAAGAGAGAAGTATCGGTCAATGCAGGCATTGGTAGACTAAGGGGTCGCTCAATGCAGGTATAAGACGACTGAATTTATAGTGACTCAGTGCAGGTATTGGATGTATTTATAGTGGTTAAATGCAGATATTGGATGACTATTGATTATAATGAGTTTCTCAATGCAGGAATTAGGTGTTTTGGTTTGTCAGTACGTTAGTTGCTTAATGAAAGCATTCCATGGATGTATGGTGGTCTAGGCACAGAAATTTGATAACTTCAACCTGGTTGTTTATTCTGTTTCTCAAATGCAAAAAAAATTGTTTATTGGCACTATCTTTAATTATCAAGTATGTAAGGAACGTCTATTTATAGTATGCCGACTTTGATTTTTCTACAACGACGGCACTGCGCGTGTTCGACTGACTTTCGTAAGACTCTGTATTGTTTGCAGGATTAAAGAGCAAAAACAGATGTCTGGCAATTCACAACTTTTCTAATTTTACAATACAAAATAAAGACTCAGTGCATAAATCAATGTTACAATTTTTGTTCCTACACTGTGACAAAGAAGCAAGAATTTCATTGGGGAATCGGATGACATTTAACAATTATTCTATTTAATATAAAATGCAATAATGAAATTCTTGATCCTATATCCTAATCAAAATAAAGTGCAGTTTTCAACTATTTTTTCTTGTATGTAATGGTCAATTTTTTTTCACGTTTTATGGACGACAATAATCTAAAGGTGCGGTAACATGATGCAATTTTTCATCCGATTTCCAGTCTTTACTATACGATTTACAATCGATTTTCAATTTTTAAAACATATTCAATGGCATTATTGTACGGAGGTAAGTCGTTGTGACCTCACTATTCGCAGAGAAGAAATGGAAAATAGAACGCCCCTCCGATTTTCAATCGACTTTCAGACTTTGCTTTAGACTTTCGACTTCGGTGATCATATAATTTTAGTCGAAAACGAATCGGGTGAGAAAATTGGATGGAAAATTAGATGCAAACTCGTTACGTATGACTGCACATATAATTTTTAACCAATTACACATATACATTTTTAAGATTTAATAAAGTATCACTATTAAGGTAGCTCGCGGGTTTACCTGCTTGTGAGAAAACCTACCTTGAAAATTTGTCCACGTGATCCATAGGTTTTATAGTTTTATTTCTAAAATTTATTTAAGATTCGTCTGCGCGGTAATTATGTTATTGTGTTTCAAATACAGTGTCATTAATAAAATCAAGCAAAGCCATTTCAATGAAATATATAGTAAAATGCACATTTTAACCGAGAAACGCATTACAAAACTATGCTCCAAACTTTTAAACGATTCAGACGAAATTAATCATACTCAACACAAAAACAGAGGAGATAATTATGAATCAATTCATAAAAAAAACATCAGTATGTGTTCTCGGCCAATTTTTGGCAAAAAAACTTTAAAGATTTAAAAGATTTCTCAAAACCTTATATTTTCATTACGACGTTAGCCTGACGTCATCATTTCCTTACTTCTTAGAACACCAAAACTGAAATGCATTTATTGACAAGACTAGCTGTTTAACACATTTTAGAACATGTAAATGCTTATTAGACATTATTGTGAATGTTATCAAATGCAATTAATGTAAGGCTGTAAAGATACAGAAAATTGCTATTTTTGTTTTTATGAAACTCTGAGTCAATCAATGCAAAAATAAAATGCCAGGCAGCTACTGACATTATAAGTAAGTAATCGAATAAAACAGTTATCTCAAGCCAAAAGAAATTTAAGAATTTAATCGGTAGTACAGATTACGGAAGTTATAATTGTAAAAAACAAGCGAAGTTAATGCATACATTCTATTTTAAAACATGACTTTAAATGGAAGAGTTCTAACGCACACTCATTCTTTATCTTTATAGAACAAAGTGTGACAATGTATGTGACATATTTAAATTTTCAGCACTTGATATTATAAATCTTTGTATAAACAGTCATAAACCGCATATAAGCTTTCTAAAATATTTTCTTTTATACTTCTAAATATCTCATTTGTCATTTTTTAAAAAAAATATGAGTTTACTATGACGGTCAACTCTTTACGTCGATTCCTATTGTGACGTCAGCAAACCCGCGAGCTACGTTAATGCACACTCCATTGAACTTTGAATTTTACATCCCTCTGTGACGCAACTGGCATGAAAGTATTTTGCTGCATAAAAATAGATGAAATAATTTTCCTGTTATGTTGTACATCATTTTTACCTACTCTGAAACCATAAAATAAGGTTTCGTCCACTAATACAAGCTATCAAACAAAAACCTTTGTTACATTGTAAATTCTCATTTTATAGAAGTTTTTTTTTCTTTTCAAGATCCACTACAGTTGAGGACATACTTGATATTTTCTTAACTACTGATATCAAAAAACGTTTTATATTCGAATTATACCCGTTCCAAAATGACTAAAAATATTAGATTTTCCCCCTTTTTTCAGCTCGTACCATAGCAATGGTTCTCAGTGTTCATTTTTAAATTCTTCCATGCAAAATCTTTATAGTGGGATTTTTTTCAAGATTCCTTTATTAATTTAAGTTTAAACAAAAATTAAATGTGGAAATTCTGTTTAGTCACAATGGGAACACTTTAAAAATACGCTTTACTCCATGTTTTTCTTTCTGTCGAAAAATGACAATTATTTTTATTGATATACCCTGGAAATCCAAAATTACCATTACTGACAATATGTTCTTAAATAGGCATTAAAATGCCATATTGACATCTTTGCATGCCCTCTGTTATATGCAACAAGGTCACATAGCAACAAATAAACGGTGTTAGATTTTCTCACTTATCGAAGTCCATCAAAGTATAAACTATGAAGAAAATCAATGCGATGTCACCGAATTATTGTTCTTACATGGAATTGATTCTTGAGAAACCCTTTTCCACACACTCGTTTCACATACTGCATTGCATCCCTGTTATCAACATTTGTCATAATGTTGTCCCACTGAGGAAAAGCACCTACAGCCTAGTGAGTCTACAGAATTACTTGTGGAGCATCACATGGACCGAGAGAGTCTTGTGGGTGAGCATCACGTGGGCCTCGATAATTTACATCACGTGGACCCCGACAGTCTAGCAAGTCTACAGAACTGGATAGTGCACCAATGTTGCAATTGATATATTCTAATGCTCAATTATTTGTAACATTGTTATTCAGCAGCTTTGATAAAGTTAGCACAAATTTTGTTGCAAACGCAGTAACATTCGTTTTGGGATTTAACTCCGTTTTGGGAGTCCCGTCTAGACTGAACTCCTGGCTTTTCGCGCATTGTGTGTCAAAACCAGCGCCCTCTGCTTTCGGTAAGAAGGAATGAGTTGTGTCCCTTTGTCCTTTGAGATACTCTGTAAAACTTACAGGAATGTATTATCATAAGATTGATGGACAAATAGCTTCTAGAAGTTTTCATGTACATGCATTTTTAAAAATCTGGTATCGTGCATTTTTTACTTCATTTAAAACAGAAATGGGATGCCATACATATTGGCCTGGTCAACAATGATTCAGCGATGATTTCTATTGCCACAGTGAATACAACATTGCATTTGGATTGCGTGAGACTTCTCAATTTTAAAGGTAAATTTCAAGTAAACACAATAAAACAAACTGACATTCCTTTTTAAACTTACCGTACCTCTCCTGTTGGGTTTTAAAGACGTCTGAGTACTCCTTTCTGCACATTTCATTTTGTTCTTGTATCCCTTGAAACCTCTCTCGTCGAGGGCGATCAATGCCGATCATGGCTTTTCAACAGGAGACACTCCCCGACCCAAGAACAGGAACATGTCGTCTGTCATTGTCGGGTTTGTGCTAAACAGCTAGAATAATTACAAAAACGACTTTTTTCAGATACGGTGACACGTGCGTGTCATGTGGTTTCTTCTTTTTTTTTTCTTTTTCTTTTTTTTTTTCAAACTGCATTCAGGTATTATTTAAGTAATATTAATGTATTATTTGTAAGTATAGTAATCCCAATACATGGGCCTAGCTATTTATTTTTAGAATGTGCGTTTCAGGCACGTAGCATCTGGGGGGGTGGGGGGGGGGGTGGGGCGGTGATTATGGAGGCCCCCTTTCCCCCCGTTTTTGGGACCATGTGAAAAATTGAAAATAAGGAAAAAAACAGTAAATGTGAAGTTATATGCAAACATAAAACACTATCCCCCCCCCCCCCCCCCCCCCACACACACACACACACACCCAGAGATCAGGGGTTTTTTTTATAATTCTGGGAAGTTCTTATTTTATATTATTTGCTATTCGATATTTTTTGGATGATTTATGAGTCTGCCCCCCCCCCCCCCAACTCAAGATCGATGCAACGTGCCTGCGTTTGTTCGATCATCGTTTTCAACAAATGTATTAAAATCCATGTCAAAAGATATATGCATTCTTTGCCTTTTTTAACAATGCCGGGTATTACTTGGGTTAGTATTGAGAAAAAACATCAAAAATTGAAATATTTTTATTTACATTATTAGTTGTTTTCTTTAATATACTTTACGACGGCTATAATGATCGAGGCATGTTATTGATTTCATATAAACAATATACCGGTAATTCTTTTAAAGGTTAAAACATTCTAAGTCAAATGTTTACATTCAGAGCAAATCGAATACATGTACCACTGAGCACCATTTTCTAACCGGAACTCATGGATCTACAACACAGATGGCTAAGCACAGCTGTAGATATCCTGAAAATCTCAGGGGATCTCCCTCAAAAGTGGTGGGGTGTGATTGAAGGAAGATACAGTGAAAAACAGCGACATTACCACACCCTGCGACATCTGGAGGAAATGTTCCAACACTTTGACAAATATTTTAAGAAACTGAACCAACCGGAACTGGTAGTCCTAGCAATATTTTTTCATGAGTAAGTACTGAGTAGTTTGATTTATAAGCCCATTTAATGAAAGGGTCCATGTCCAGATATTGATATCACAAAGAGTACAATTTAAGGCAAATGTGATTTTCTGCAAAGTGGACATGTCAATTGAATGACCGACTGAATGAAAGTGATATTGTTATTGTCAAAAAAAGTCTTAATTGTATTTCATAATACGCAGTAAAGTTGTGTCCTATACTAGTGGTATGATATTCTATATATCATATAATTATCATTCAAATATTGTGATACGCTCCTCCTACAGTTCTATGATACGCTGTAATATTCTTTTGATACACTACCACACGTGTTACAATACTTGCACGAGAAGCTACAAATTATTTTCACTTCTTGCATGCATGCATGTGTAATTCAATAAATCTTTTCATTTTGCTTTATATTTAGCACTAAATGAGCATCTATACTACTATATTAAAATGATAGACTCTAATTTTTGGGGCTTTAATACCGATAAATCGGGAGAGTACTGTCTTTTGTTTTATATATTTTAACCATCATTGGTACTTAAAGATTACCAATTTGTCTTTATTTTTTTCTCAATTAAGCTTCGCTAATTAATAATCAACGAAAATTCCCATAAAAATCACGGAAATCATCTGGATTTTTTATGGATTTTACAATCTTGCGCGTGCGCATTACATTCACGCTAACGGGATCTTTAGTTTATGATTCCACGAAATCATATTTGCATGAATAAACTCAGAAACGATAATACAAATTAGTGTAAATTTTCATTGGAAAATCGTTTCGGAGCGATTCTGCAATTTTCTGCTACATTACGGGTATAAGGGAGGCATTCTAACTGTTGTGGGGGCCTTTCCCGAGACACAGTTAGATTATTCTAACTAAGGAAAATGTAGTGAAATTAATAGCATTAATGTGGGCTTATAGGTTTGTTATGTAAATGTCAACAATAGGGTGTGTCGATGTATCTATTTTTGTCCAATATGCAATGTTTACCCGTGCACGCACGGTTCAAAGTCTAATAAAAGTTATTTAATGTAGGTGATGTGACGAAGATTACGCATACTGCAGTATTTGATTCAAATAATAGTATTTTGACTTGCCATACAATTAATTTAGCACATTTAATAATAGTTAGAAGAATTAAATAAATACAAAACCCAATATTGCATATTTATCACTTTTCCAGTATCATATATGACCCGAAGGCCAATGATAACGAGGAAGAAAGCGCAGAAGTTTTCTCGCAGTTCTCTAAAGAGGCTGGCAATTTGGTAAGAAGTTTGTCACTACTAGTACTAACAAAAAATATTAACCATATGAGCTAGATTTTAATAATTTTTTTATACCCCCCCCCCCCTCTATTTTTTAGGAGGCTGACAAGACTGATGCGGTAATGAAATGGATTCTACAGACAAAATCTCACAGCGTTAAAGAGAATTCCGATAATGATTTACAATTCTTTCTGGATATGGATATGGCGGTTTTAGGTAGACCAAGTGAAGGTAAAAAGATGAAATGTTTATCTATTTGATTATTTTCATTCAGAGCAAAGGCAAACCAGCTTAATGTTAATTTCTATGGAATGCGTTTAAATTGCTTTCACTGTCACTATTGTCTGAAACCAGTCTTTTTCCAGACTACAAGAAGTATGCAGATCAGATTCGTGAAGAATACATCCATATTCCTGATCCGGAATACAAAAAGCGCAGATCAGCGGTACGTACATTTGAAATATGTTGAATAATTTTGTATGTTAGGGTATAGGAATGTTCTTAAATGATCATCTCTATCGAAAAGATCTTTGCAACTATTAAACTTAAAGTCAGTGCACAATATAAATGATTTCGCTGTTGTTTTGATGTCTCCATTACCCAGGTTTTGCGGGGCTTTTGTCAGCGACAGAGGATATTTGCTACCGACGAGTTTCACGAAATGTACCATGACATCGCCATTCAAAATCTAAAGACGGAAATATTGTGTTTAGAGAAATGATTTTTTCCTGAAAATACCGATATCCTACACACATGGACCTGTGATAATTTTTGTTCAGTGTTCATTTTTTATGTTAATGTATGAGTGTATTTATTTATTTATGTACATCTTTTGTTTTATTTAAAAATATTTAGAACCATTTTAACAAGAGCTTGGACTTTGGGTAGTTGTGTCAAACAGAATTTGACGTAGGCCTGTCTATTTCATTGCATACGCTCAGCCATGGCTCTTTAAAATCAACAAGATTTGTCTGGCTTTTGAGCTAAAACAACGCAATCGGTGCATATTTTGCTTAAAACCGCGTCATTTTTAACTTGTTTTGACGCAAGAAATAGATAGCTACGTCAAATCGAAAGTCCAGGGTCTTGTTAAAATGGTTCTAAAATAAATTTTGAATTCATAAATACATTCAGTTAACGTTACATGTCAACGATTAAAAATTAAAATAATTTCACTAAAATATGTCAGTTATTTTGATTTAGAATGGTGACATGCTGAGAAGCTTGGCTTAGATCAATTTTAAAGAAAATGGCATCGTAAAATATAAGCACGCCGCCATAGGGCGCTGTTTCTTCCATTGACTCATAATACAAGGCATACACGGATATCAATTATCAAAGTTTTGGATTTTTGGCCCTTTGAAACCCCTTATTACATTACTTTTGATTTACTTATGGTAATTTATAGATAAACAACTGATGTACATTATTAATTAATTTTGTAAATTATAACAAAATATTGCTTTGTAAGAATTATGATAAAAAGAACCTATCCCTTTTTCTTGATACTAAATGAAGAGACTTGTAATTAAAAGCATATTTTGACAACAAGTGTTCAGGTATTGTTAACCGTTCTTGAGATATATATCTGGACGACAGTGTTTTAAGGACCAACCCATAATTATAAATTCTTAACGGAAGACCTTTCAATGTATATCGTTCTGAAACTTTAGAGAGAGAGAGAGAGAGAGAGAGAGAAACTATCATTGAATATACCCTCATTAGGTCTTAATTATATATCAAAGTTTATATAATAACGCTAATTTAGATGCTTTTCAATTACACAATACAGTCACCTATATGTAGAGTTTATATAATTGTGTTATGCATGAACTATTTACATACCAAGCCGTCCTGTTATAAAGTCCGCAGAGAGAACGTTTCCTGTCCCTGTAGAACAGTGCCCTTTTAAAATTATGTTCGTTTTTGGTATATTTCTGTGTGAGCTGTGTGGTATAAGGGGTGTTTAACAGTTCTTTGCGAAAAGCTTGACAACAGCAAAACGAAGTTATTGTGAGTTCCATTATGAAGCAGTTAAAATCTCAGCCAAGCGAAAACTGCGCGAACACGTGCGAGGAACACGAGGACTCGGCAAAAGGCGGTCAGTTTGACTTCAAGCATGAAGGACACAGAATACAGCACTCATTTAATGCCGAGAGATTGGAGAGGTTGAGTGAATTGAAGAATTTGATAGCGCATAACGACTTGGGAAAAGCAGAAGCGATTATTGAGAAGGAAATTGCTGAATTGCGTCAACGTAACAAAATTCTAAAAATAGCGGACAGACACGGGTGGGACACTGTGAACGAGTATTTAGACGATCCATTGGCCGACAATAACGACGATGCTATAAAGTTACGGGGTGCTGTGAATCGCGCTGTCCGCAAGCGAAATTATCGTGGAAAACCATATTCGTACACTGGTCAGGCTCGCAGACAAAATGCATTTTCTGCCAATGATTTTTTTTGTGGCTTCAGCCAAACGTTTGCTCCAGGAGTGTTCAAAACCACTAAACCAAGCGATTATGCATCAGGACAGCAAGCATTCTACGACCGAAAGTGCTTCTTTTGTCGACAGAGCGGACACTACGTCAGGGATTGCCCATTCGCCAGAGGACAACAAGTGTCAGCGCCTAACGTTAACCCCGCGGTCGCATCGACCTCAACATGTTCAAGTAGCAAGCAGTAGAGATCAAGTTGAGTATAGTGATAATGTTTGTGTAAGCAATTCTTATGAATATGAGCTTAATGCAGATACAATTATTTCTGTAAAATCTCGATTTAAAAGCTGTGTACAATTTTGGAAATATACGTTGTCCGCTAATGTGTTTGCGAAAAATACAATAGAGTTCGGTTATGTAATACCATTCATTCAAAAAATAACAGGTCAGCTCTTATTCATAGTGATTTTGTTTATACAGCTATTGATGATCTTTTGTCCTCTGGTTGCATTCATGAAGTATTTGAAGATAGTACATACGTTGTTAATCCACTTACTGTTTCAGTAAATGCCACAGGTAAGAAAAGGTTGGTGTTAGATTTACGACATGTCAATCAATTTGTTGAGAAGCAAAAAGTTAAGTTTGAGGGGGTGAATAAAGCATTACAATATGCAAAGAAAAATAAGTACATGATAAAGTATGATTTAAAATCCGGATATCATCATATTGATATACATCCAGATTTTCATAAATATTTGGGGTTTTCGTGGAAATAGGTTGAAAAAACAAGGTTTTTTTGAATTTAATGTTTTACCATTTGGGCTGTCGTCAGCAGGTTATGTTTTTACAAAAGTAGTTAGAGTGTTAGTGAAGTACTGGAGATCATGTGGCATACCAGTGATAATGTATTTGGATAATGGTTGGGTGTGTGGTGATTTTAAAACATGCAAGTCTGCATCAAACTTAAAACAAAACTTTTTACAAAAATCAGGTTTTGTTATAAATACTGAAAAGTCAGTTCTTGAACCTACAAAAAGCATTGTGTGGTTAGGATTTCTTTGGAATATGGAAAATGGTACGTTAGAGGTTCCTGTTGAAAAAATTAAGGATATCAGAGATATTTTGACAATTATATTGGATAACAGAAGTAGCATATCTGCGAGAAGGTTGTCTTCCATAGTAGGTAAGATTATCGCATTAAAACCATCCTTTGGAAATATTTGTCAATTAATGACTAGGCATCTCAGTATTACTATTTGTGGTAAGGAAAGTTGGGATTCAGCTCTATGCTTAGATAGTGAAAACGTACAAGAATTGAAATTTTGGTTAGAAAACATCAATTCTATTTCTTTGAAATACTTCACATGTGTTGAGAAGATGCCTGAAAAGATAATTTTTTCAGATGCAAGTTGTTACGCTGGCGCAGGTTTTACTTGCGAAAGAAATGAAAAAATTGTACATTACATGTGGGATGATTTTGAGAAACACAAGAGTTCTACTTGGAGAGAATTAAAAACAGTGCAAGTAATTTTATTAAGTCTTGCATACTGAGAGGAACTGAGTGGAAGATTGGTGAAGTTATTTACTGACAATTAAAATGTAGTGCGCATCGCATGCAAAGGTAGTATGATTGATGAGCTGCATCAGCTAGCAATGAGTATTTTCGGTGTATTTGTAAAACATGGAATTTTATTAGAAGTGTAGTGGATACCAAGAAATTACAATGATTGTGCTGATAGTTATAGCAGGATTTTTGACAAGGATGATTGGAGTGTATCAGATCATATATTCAGATATTTTGAAAAAATTTGGGGTCCGTATACTATTGATGTGTTCGCAAATTGTAAAAATAATAAGGTCAACAGATTTTATTCAAAATATTGGTATCCAGGTTCAACAGGTGTGGATGCTTTTGCATATGACTGGTCTGGAGAAAATTGTTGGATAGTACCGCCTCCTGTTATTGTATGTAAAGTGTTAAAACATATGCAATTGTGCCATGCACATGGAACGTTAGTCATTCCTAAGTGGTTGTCATCTTTATTTTGGCCGATGATTTGGAATAAAAGTAAACAAGAGGCCCATGGGCCACATCGCTCACCTGAGGAACAATAGGTATGATAAAATCAGCTTAATGGAGTAATAATACAAACTATCTGGACAATGTACAATAATACATGTAGATCCTGTATAAATAAAATCCATTTTCCCCTGGATATTCTTATGTTTATAATCATTAGTCCCCTTTCTGACAGGATGATTTTACAGTCATGTCATATGTTGAGTATTGCAGTTCTCAAAAAGATCCTTAACAATAGTTTATACATCGGATATAAACGTACATCAAACTCTGAACCTTCTCGTGAGGCCAAAGAATTGTCCTGGGGCCAAAGTCTTAATAATTATAAAGAATCATCTGGCTGATTAGTTTCTGAGAAGATTTTTAAAGATTTACCCTATATATTCCTTTGTTAAACTTTGACCCCCCATTGTGGCCCCACCCTACCCCTGAGGATCATGATTTTCACAACCTTGAATCTACACAACCTGAGGATGCTTTCACACAAGTTTCAGCTTTCCTGGCTGATTAGTTTTTGAGAAGAAGATTTTTAAATATTTACTCTGTTTATTCCTATGTAAAATATCGACCTCCCATTGTGGCCCAAACCTATCCCCAGGGGTCATGATTTTCACAAATTTGAATCTACACTACTTGAGGATGCTTCCACACAAGTGCCAGCTTTCCTGGCTAATTAGTTTCTGAGAAGAAGATTTTTAAAGATTTACTCTATATAATCATATGTTAAACTTCGATCCCTCATTGTGGCCCCAACCTACCCCCAGGGGTTATTATTTTCACAACTTTGAATTTACACTACCTGAGGATGCTTCCACACAAGTTTCAGCTTTGCCGGCTGATTAGTTTCTGAGAAGAAGATTTTTAAAGATTTACTCTATATATTCATATGTTAAACTTCGATCCCCCATTGTGGCCCCACCCTACCCCCGGGGGTAATGATTTTCACAACTTTGAATTTACACTACCTGAGGATGCATCCACACAAGTGTCAGCTTTTCTGGCTGATTTGTTTCTGAGAAGCAGATTTTTAAAGATATACTGTATATATTCCTATGTAAAACTTCGATCCCCCATTGTGGCCCCACCCTACCCCAGGGGGTCATGATTTTCATAACTATGAATCTACACTACCTGAGGATGCATCCACACAAGTGTAAGCTTTCCTGGCTGATTAGTTTCTGAGAAGAAGATTTTTAAAGATATACTGTATATATTCCTATGTAAAACTTCCACCCCCCCCCATTGTGGCCCCACCCTCAGGTGAGCTAAAAAGATTAAGTTTACAATACAATAAGTTGTTAAAGTTGGTTTCTGGAAGAACAGACTTTGAACATTTTCTTAATAAATATTGACAATTTTTTTACTTTTTTAATCTTTAGTTTTTAAGATCTGCATGCATGTGTACAAACATAGAATTGTGAGCAAATCTTTGTATCTTGCTTATAATTCGAAGCTTAACACTCAAATATGGTTAGTAAATAGAAATTGTAAACAATTAAACACAAGAAACATGCACTATAACAAATAAAGAACACAATTTATTTTTTCGAAATGAATCATATATATATACATGTATATACCTACATATTTCCGTCAGCGATATCAAAAGAAAATGCCGAATTACCGATAGAAGGAATTGTATTTCAGTACCCCTACATCAGATTTTGCTTAATTTGCGCAGGTAAACAGTTAACTGTTTGATTTACCGAAGTATCTGTTTGAATTGATACGTAAAAATCACGAAATACCTGTAGACGATAGTTTCCAGGTTTAAAAGCGTAAATAATGAAAACGAAACGAAAATCCGAACAAGCTAACACCAACACACTTGTTTGATCCTTGTTGGAACAATTAGAAAATTAATCAATTAACAATAAAAACAGAGGGAAATGCACTTAAGTACGTTGTTAATGCATCAGATTTAATCATTTTCGCAGGTAAACATTTACCGAAGTCTATGTTCCAAATACAAGGCGATTGTTTCCCAAGTTAAAAAGCAAAATGAAACGAAAAAATGAAAACAAACTTAAACCAACATCACAAGTGAAAATGACAACGCATTGAAATATTTAACCTCAATTTACTTCACAATAATCGGCACCAAGGTTATTTCCATGTTTCATAGATTATATTCGCACGTGAACTGTTGCACAACAAACTGCCAGCTTCAAACAAAGAACCTCGTTTTCGAGATGCGGTAGACTGGCGATGCCTGTCATAAGACCAGTCTATCGCAATGAATTGCCAGTCTACGATATATGGAATAACGAGCCATTCTTTATAAGTATTTTCGCAATTATCTCAAATTTGGAACAGAAATCGCCTATAATTTTTGCAATTTATATTTTCCTTTCCCTAAGGATGATTTATGCTAAATTACGTTAAGATTAACTCGGTAGTTCTTGAGAAGAAGATTTTTAAAAATGCACCCCCCTTTTTCTACAGTTTCAAAGTTTTCTCCGCTTTGAATACAGATCGGACTTTTATTTCTGCAATTTATATTCGCCCTCCCATAAGGATGCTTTGTGCCAAATTTGGTTGAAATTGGATAAGCGGTTTTAGAGAAGAAGTTCAAAATGTAAAAAGTTTACAGACGGACAGACGGACAGACGGACAGACGGACAGACAGACGGACGGACAGACGGACGACGGACAAAATGTGATCAGAATAGCTCACTTGAGCTTTCAGCTCAGGTGAGCTAAAAACGTTACCATTGTTTTGTTCAAGAGTATGTTGAGTACAAAAGTCCTAAACAATTTTTTAAGTCAGGGTCAGACAAGTCAAGTATATTCGCACAAGAAACGTTTTTATCTAATGTATTGGTGATAAAAATTGATTTTAGATAAAGATTAAAACAGCAGAACAAATGTGCATATGATATATTATGGTTCACATTTATTTACAGATCTTCAGTGACACTTGGAGTGAAATCAAGGACATGGCAACAGAAGATCAATTTAAATCGGCGGTGGAAAACTGATTATTCCAGGGACAATTATATCAAAGACTCTGTTGATAATAAATTAAAAGTGTCTAGTAGTATTTTGATTGAATGAATTTAATAAATATATGTTGATTTGTTTTCCAGTTTACAGCCGTAGTTCTACGTTCTAACGAGCAGCAATCCATATTCATGAGTTTGTTATTTTTCGATTGATTCAGCATATTCATATAATTATAGAGTATAATTATTTTATATTCGGACGAACGGAGTGAGGGAGAATATAATTAAAATTATGTTCGTTTTTGGTATATTTCTGTGTGAGCTGTGTGGTATAAGGGGTGGATCTGTGTTTTAGGTCACGTGACATTGGGATATAAATAGTAATTGCGCGGGTTTTGTGGTCATTCTACCGCTCGTTAGAACGTAGAGAAGGAGTAATGGCTACCAGTAAATTGTTATTGTAATTATATATGCAATATGTGTGTTCAACATAATGGTGTTGGTGTGTGTTGTTTGTAATGAAATATACAGTATAAACGTTCTAACGAGCAGCAATCCATATTCATGAGTTTGTTATTTTTCGATTGGTTCAGCATATTCATATCATTATAAAGTATAATTATTCTATATTTGGACGAACGGAGTGAGGGAGAATATAAACCACGTGATCAGGGGTTAACCAATTTTCTTACTTCCTTCTTGGGTTTGGCCGTCCCTTTCCCCCTATTCTATGACTCACTGACGGGATTCCACTAACTAATCGTGAGTCGGGATTCCACTTACTAATAAATGATTACAACGCATCAATGTATCAAGTGTCATATAAGTACTTGCAAACCTTAAAATAAAAAACAATAAAAAACAAGTGAAAGCAACAAGCCAATTTCAATTCAATTGGACGGGGATCATGGCAACTTCTTCATCGGTCCAAGCTGCCATGAGCGGTTGTGATTTGTGCGAGTCTGATAATAGTCTAACAAATGTCTGCGAAGCCTGCAAGAAAAGTGTGTGCATTGACTGTTTCCAAACCCACGAACATGACAAAGCCAAGAAGGATTACAAATTAGAATTGAAAGCTTATCTGGAAACGATGACGGGAACCATCTACAGTATTTGTGTCACAAGGGACCAACACGTCTGGCTGTATACCTTTGACCGGCTAATTAAGTTGACTATCGACGGGAAGGTTGTCATGAGCATTGGCATACCTGTACAATTTACAGAGATGTCAAAGTACGCAAGGAGTATTGATGTCATGGGCGACAAAGTACTCATCTCAGCAGCAAACAAAGTCCTGTGCATTAACGACGGGTCTTCTTTCGAAACGTTCTGCGATTTTGGATCTAAGGGAGTTCGAGTTTACGGGATACATGTTACTGAGGACCAAACTGTTTGGGTTTGCCTTCAGGGAGGTAGATATGTACTGGCCCTCCTGTCACCTATCGGAGTCCCCTTGATGTATCACTCACAAGTTAACCAGTGCGAACAATACCCTATACGGGTTCATCAAATTTCCAAAGAGACTGTTTGGGTTCTGTACACCGGCCATTTTGTAATGTACGAAATTACATCTAGTCTACAGATCAAGACCGTTTTTATACCAGAAGTGTATCATGGAATAGACATGGGTTCAGATCAATATGGCAACTTGTTGGTTGCCGAAGAAAATAAATCCAAGATGCATGTAAGGTCACAAAATGGAGAAATGATAAAGACTTTTCTAATTCATGGCCCAAGAAAGGCCAGGATTGAGATAAAATCTATCTATAGAGACCACTCCAATAGAATCTGGGCTGGATTGGGATGCGGTGGAATCATCGTGTTTGAATTGAAGGAAAAATGAGAACACTATTACTTTGAGCTGCGACTGTAGATAATCTTTCACTATTTGTTGTAATTAATGTAACTAATCCATCACACTCAATATCAAGTATGTAAGGTAATATATATTTGAAGTACATGTACATTTACTTTTTGACCACAATCCACGATGGCACTACCCGTGTTCGATTGACATTCCTATGACACTGTATGACGTACATCATTAAAGGGGCATGGTCACGATTTTGGTCAAATTTCATTTTTCTGTTTTTATTATTTGCAATGCTTTAGGAATGCATTTCTAATGATCAAATGAAATTTGGGTGCCAGTCGTTGAGTTTTATGCAGGATACAGGGCTCACAATTCTTTGTCATGAAAACAAGGCTCGTGCCCTGTTTTTGTTTACATAGGATCAATATACCAGTAAAAAAAAATTTCAAGCAGGTGTGTTTATCTTATTATTCATTTTAAGCATAAATAAACAGTTCCTAACGATTAACACATTCACTTTAAGTCTAAAACTGGAATTTTCACATCAACATTCAAAATGTAAACAAAGTCGTTGTTTGCATAGCGAAGAATTCTAAGCTCTGTAATTCGCTTATAACTCTGCAAATGACACTCAAATTTTGGTTGCCTATTAAACATGCCTCAATGAAGCATTTTGAATATTAAAATCGAAAAAATAATTTTTGACCAAACTCGTGACCATGCCCCTTTAAAGGGCAAAAAACAGACTTTCAATTCACAAAGTTTCTAGATTTATAATAAACAAGAGGCCCATGGGCCACATCGCTCACCTGAGGAAAAATAGGTATGATAAAATCAGCTTAATGGAGTCATAATACAAACTATCTGGACAATGTACAATAATACATGTAGATCCTGTATAAATAAAATCCATTTTCCCCTGGATATTCTTATGTTTATAATCATTTGTCCCTTTTCTAACAGGATGATTTTATAGTCATATCATATGTTGAGTATTGCAGTTCTCAAAAAGATCCTTAACAATTGTTTATATATGGGATATAAACGTACATCAAACTCTGAACTTCTTGTGAGGCCAAAGAATTGTCCTGGGGCCAAAGTCTTAACAATTATAAAGAATCATCTGGCTGATTAGTTTCTGAGAAGAAGATTTTTAAAGATTTACTCTATATATTCCTATGTAAAACTTCGACACCCCATTGTGGCCCCATCCTACCCCGGGGATCATGATTTTCACAACTTTGTATGTACACTACCTGAGGATGCTTCCACACAAGTTTCAGCTTTCCTGGCTGATTAGTTTCTGAGAAGAAGATTTTTAAAGATTTACTTTATATATTCCTATGTTAAACTTCAACACCCCATTGTGGCCCCACCCTACTCCCGGGGATCATGATTTTCACAAATTAGAATCTACACTACCTGAGGATGCTTCCACACAAGTTTCAGCTTTCCTGGCTGATTAATTTCTGAGAAGAAGATTTTTAAAGATTTACTCTATATATTCCTATGTAAAACTTCGACCACCCATTGTGGCCCCACCCTACCCCCGGGGATCATGATTTTCACAACTTTGAATCTACACTACCAGAGGATGCTTCCCCACAAGTTTCAGCTTTCCTGGCTGATTAGTTTCTGAGAAGAAGATTTTTAAAGATTTACTCTATATATTCCTATGTAAAACTTCGACCCCCCCATTGTGGCCCCACCCTACCCCCGGAGGTCATGATTTTCACAACTTTGAATCTACACTACCTGAAGATGCTTCCAGTCAAGTTTCAGCTTTTCAGGCTAATTAGTTTCTGAGAAAAAGATTTTTAAAGATTTACTCTATATATTCCTATGTTTAAATTTCGACCACCCATTAAGGCCCCAGCCTACCCTCGGGGGTTATGATTTTCACAACTATGAATCTACACTACCTGAGGATGCTTCCACACAAGTTTCAGCTTTCCTGGTCTTATGGTTCATGAGAAGAAGATTTTTAAAGATTTACTCTGTATATTCCTATGTAAAACTTCGACCCCCCATTGTGGCCCCACCCTACCCCCGGGGGTCATGAATTTCACAACTATGAATCTTCACTACCTGAGGATGCTTCCACACAAGTTTCAGCTTTCCTGGTCTTATGGTTCATGAGAAGAAGATTTTTAAAGATTTACTCTATATATTCCTATGTTAAATTTCGACCCCCCATTGTGGCCCTACCCTACCCCCGGGGGTCATGAATTTCACAAATTAGCATCTACACTACCTGAGGATGCTTCCACACAAATTTCAGCTTTCCTGGTCTTATGGTTCATGGGAAGAAGATTTTTAAAGATTTACTCTGTATATTCCTATGTAAAACTTTGACCCCCCATTGTGGCCCCACCCTACCCCCGGGGGTCATGAATTTCACAAATTCAAATCTACACTACCAGAGGATGCTTCCACAGAAGTTTCAGCTTCCCTGGTCTTATGGTTCATGAGAAGAAGATTTTTGAAAATTTCTCGAAATTTTTCATAAATTCCTAATTATCTCCCTTTGCAAAAGGGTGTGGTCCTTAATTTTCACAACTTTAAATCCCCTTAGGCTAAGGATGCTTTGTGCCAAGTTTGGTTGAAATTGGCCCAGTGGTTCTTGAGAAGATGTTGAAAATGTGAAAAGTTTACAGACAGACGGACAGACGGACAGACGGACGACAGACAAAATGTGATCAGAATAGCTCACTTGAGCTTTCAGCTCAGGTGAGCTAAAAATGAATCAATGCACCAATTATTGTTATAATTTTTAATTGTATCATTGTTCAGAGGTATTAAACAACGTAATACATGTAGCTGTAATCCTACACTGGGTTCAGGAGGATAGAATTACGTTCAACAATTAATGATTCTATTTTATGTGCAGAAAAAAATCCATCCTACCCTAACTCCTCTCAGAACTAAAGTGAAGTTTTGTTGTGCATAATTTTACTGTATGGAATGATCATAATTTCTTTTTGTGTACAATGGACAACAAAAACTTAAGCATGAGTAAATATAGTAATGAATTACAAATGTACATTATAGCTGCAAAACTGTTACAGTAGCTCTACGAGAAATTGAGGCTGACAGACCGTAGAGGTACAAGTCAATCCATACATTATTTTGCTTTTTAAAATCTTTACTTAATATATTCCTAAATAATTTTAATAAGTTCAAAACTGTGCACAGCTTTTTTATGTGCAATAAATATACAGTTTCGGTAGGGATAGAACTTAAGTTCTACAGTCTGACAACCCGAATTTCCTATAATTCTACAACTCCTTTAAAATAAAAAAAAAAACCATTATATTTGACATTGCACACTCCAATGAACTTTGCTTTTTTCATCTCTAAATGATGAAACTTGCAAAAGAGTATTCTGCTCAATCAAATATGCATTCCTTCTTCATATACAAGTTCAACTTACATTTATACAAAATATTATATATGATTTAAACTAACTTCATGTCTATCCTTATTCAAAGCAGGTTGCAGATTGATATATCACAATAAATGTTGAGGAACACTAAAAACTTAACATTCCCAACAAATCAGTTTGGTTTGACTAGGATTATACATTGATAATTACATATTAATTAACCTTTGTTTTGCGTTGTGAAGCAGTGATTTTTTAAGCTGGGTTTTCTGCTTCTCTTCCTCTGAAGCTGAGACAAGAACCTGGGTTTCTGAGACAATAAAATTTTTAAAACATACAAACTTACAGATGTTTTAGCCTACCTAATTTTAAAACACTAAATCCCATCTTGAATCATTTTTTAAAAACCCATGTTGATAATGGGTTTGACAGAAAATTCAATTTTAATATATTCACTTAACTGTTAATATGGGGAGGGGAGATAAAGCCTCTATAAAAATATGATGTCAAAATGAGTTTACAGGTAACAAAATGGAATGTAAATAAATTGTACAATAAGTTCCTCTTAATCTCTATAAATTAAATTAAAACTATACAATGATAGATAACAACATACTAACTTCCATTACAATCATTACATGACTTCAAAAGTACAGAACAATAATCCATAGTACAGTACCAGTATCATAGTCAATAGTACAATACTCAGTAGTACCGTACCACAGCAAGCACAAGTACAATAGTCTGCACTACAGTACCTTAGTCAATAGTACAAAAACACTAGTCAACAGAACAGGTTACAAGTTCACACTTTTTAATGACTTCTACATTCTACATTTCTAATCCACCCTCCTCTTCTAGAACACACAAAAACTTGGGGATTCTGTGCGATTCATCAATCTACAAACACAATAATTGAAAGGTGAAGAAAATCATCAAAGATAATATACTCTGGTAAAGGAATCTTTAAGACTATAGTTTCTTTAAAGCAGCAAAGCAGAGATGTAATCAGAGTAAAAACCTCTATTTAAGTCACTTAAAACACACTATTGTATGTGTGCAATTGTCGTGTAATTTTATATTTGTCCAAGCTTATAGTTGATAACACTTTAGTAAGGTATTTCATATGTACAGTATATATTTTTTTAACTTGTGATGATGATGTTCAGTGAATTAAATAAGACTGAATGAAAACGAGATCCCAAGATGTTCCCAATTTTGTAGATGTTCACAAAATGATGACTGTCAGACTCCAATTAAATCTGTCAAGTTGTGTATAAAATCACGTATTCAAACATTTTTAAACACAAAATGGATGCAAGCAGTTACCTGTCTGGCCATTTCAATGAGAACTAGCAGTTTCTTGATACCGATCCACAACCTGTGTGAAAGATTAAAATAGAAAATGAAGTATGGAAGGATGAACAAAAAACAAACTAGTATACACTTTACCATACCAGCCATTATCAGTTAGATTACCTGCATGTAAAACAATTACAGCCAATGAAGGTCTTTGGTATAAACTATAAGTCCTCACTTCAACATCCAAAATAACATGTACTGGTTCAACAATAGGTAGATCCCTAAAGTAATATACCTTTTTCCTGCAGTTTTCTTTCTGATAATTTCCAGCTCATTGCTGTTGAAAGCATCCACATTTTCTAAGACTGCCATTAGATGGTCATTGGTGGAGATGTTGGAGGCGTGTGTAATTGTTCCAAAGATCTGTGCCATATCCATCTCCTGTAGAACATCTTTTCTGCTGGATGTTCCAATCACCAAGAGTTTGCGACCCTTATCATTAATAAAACAACTTTTTTATTGCAGTCTATATGCATTAATTAATTATTTATCACTGGTTCTTCAAAAATAATTTTTTTAACTATCCTTCATTACAAATACAAACTACAACTAAACTCGAATATAACGAACACGGATATTGCAATTTTATGGCTGTAACTAATTTTCATTCATGTCCAGGCAAAGTTCTTATATAAACCTGTAGAAAACTCCCATATATAACAAACATGGCTAAAACAAATATAAAGCTATAACAAAGATACCCGCTGCCAAAATTTTAACATATTTTATCATTTACATAAGAAATCTTTTCCATTATAAATTTCACTGAAGATATATGAAATTTTAAGATGCATATATAAAATAATCAAATTCAAATATTATTTAGAATTTTTTAAAAAAAAGTATAAGTGAAAAGTTATATTTACATTTTTTGTAAATGGTTATGATATCGATTTTATAACCTATTATAGTTTGAAGTACTGTCAGCTGATTATTTCATAACAAATTCGCTATAACATTTCTTGCGAATTTGTTATAAACATATATCCAATTACGGCTATAACAAATTTTTTCCATGGTCCCTTTAAATTCACTTTAAACAAGTTTTGCTGTATCAAATTTAATCATATTAATGAAAGGAAAATTCAAAAGTACCTTAGGTGGAGTTTTCTTGAGTAAAACCAACAGGGCTTGCAGAACTAGATTGGAAAATCGAGGTCCAATAGGTACATAGTCTGAAACAACCAAAACAAAGCCATGATAATCAATTGCATTATCATTATCTTTATTCAAACAGGGCTTCGATCTAAATGTCACTCAGTAATGCAGATGTTCCGTCTCTTATTAAATTTTACAGAAGAAACTGATTATGAAATATGATGTACAGGTAAATTATTTTAACATAAGTAAGTCATGCCTCATTAATCTTTACCAACTGGGTGGGACTTAAGGTATCCAGATAAATGAGGATCTACTGTAATTGCACACAGTATACCACAATATGACATATACAAACCTAGCAACCGTTCTATGTCATCAACGATGATACAGCTAAGGGGAGACTTGTAAGCATCATCAAACATCTACAACAACAAGTACCAGAGCACAGGTCAAAGCAAGAAAGAAGATTTATTATACAATATTAAAACCACAACTTACCATCTAAAATTCAATAATAAACCTCTGTCATTTGATAGTAAATATGGTTCATCATACATGTATCTATTGGAGTGTTGATGACAATTGCTCAACGGGTTGATATACCGGTAATAAAGATATAAAATACTAATTATATTTATTGATAATGAATAAATCTTTTACAATGGCAACTGTCAGAGTAATTTATATATGAGTATTTTCCTATTCATCCACACAGTGATATACATTACCTTTTTGATGGCCTGACACTTTGCCGGCTCAGTGAAGCCGATCATGTTCTCCGGACTGATGACCTTGATGAAGGGGAAGTCAGAGTTTTTGGCTATCTGTGCTGCCAAGGACGTTTTGCCACTGTTGGGTGGACCTAAAATTATAACACTCCTCCATAATACCAGTCCACAAGTGTTAAATTTTGAGGTGAAATGATTTAAAGGAAAAACATCCCTTGAAAGTTTTCATAAAGGGTGGAGGAACTTCAATTACAATATGTAGTCATTAAAAATATCAGATACTTTTTCTTTAAACTCCCATGGAACATGACACCTGTATACAGTTCCACAGGACAATACATCTTATTTTCATTGTTATGAAATGCACATCTGATTGATTGACATGTATAACAGAAGTGGTCTGTTTCTTTAACAGAAATATAGTAAACGACTTGAAACACAAATATAACAATAAAAGCAATAAGCCTATGGGCCCCACCTTCTACAAGCACAGTGACTAGAGGTGTAGTGGTGCTGGTCTTGGCCTGGGATATCAACAGATCCCCATCCTCTAACACTCGGTGGACAGGGTCCCCCCAGGTGATGATCCCATTGGCTATGTACTTCTCAAACTCATCCTTACTACTTCCAAACGCCTGAAATTTGAAATACAGGTTTTTATTCTTCACACTCAAGACAGAATATACACTGTATCAACACTTTTCCTAATACAGTCAACAAAGATGCTTTGGAAATTAATTTGAATAAAAAGCTAAAATTCAAACTAATTTAAAAACAAAAATAAAACAGAAAAAAACAGGTCATGTACCTTTTATGTATTAATTTTCTTACATGCTTGAGCCTCTGAATTCTTCCCCAATACTTACAGGAGTACAGTCATATTCCAGTGCATGTATGAAGTCCTTCCGTGTGATCAGCAGTTTCTCCACGGCGTCAGGGTCCACTTCCACTTTGTTTGTGGCTTTGATCAGTCGGTTCATGGCTGTAGATTGGGCGGCCTTCACCAAGCCCTCAATCTCTGCCCCACTAAAGTTCTTTGTGAGGGCCGCTAACTCCTCAATATCAACATCAGGTGCTAGCTTGCCATTCTCTTTCATTATGTGAGTGTGAATGTTTAAGATTTGGAGCCTTCCTTTTTCATCTGGTAAACCTGCAGAAAAACAAGATGTGTTCTAGAAATACAATTCTGTTGAAAGAAGGAGCAATGTTAAAATTTATTTTAGAGCTTCTGACAAAATGTGAGCTTAGAGCTCCAGTTTAGTTTTTCTATTTACTAAAAATACTACAGGTAATCTTGTTTCAATACCATTCCTTAATCAATAACAAACAGAGCACAGAGATTGCATTCATAACAAAAATGTTTTTCTTAACGACAATCCTACATGTATCTAACTATCTCAATTACATTTAATTTGAACAAAAAAACAACAAATATTGTTATACCCTGTAAAACAGTTACTATATAACTCTATCCAAAAAAAAGTCCGGCATTTTGACTGTTGGAATGGAACTGTTAGATTGGAACTGTTAATATCGACTGTTAAAAAAGACTGTTGACCAGTGACGTCACATTCCACAAAAAAGTCTTATTGATTCGGCCTTGGGCAACAGTTTGCGAGCCGGTCCGACAGATCAACTGCTGCCCTCGACCCCAGTCAACAACTGTATACTGTTACATAAAATACATGTACATGTATGCTACACACATGATGGTTACAAACCTATTTCCATTTGGACTTCTAATCTTCCAGGACGTAACAGAGCTTCATCAATCATGTCTTTTCTGTTTGTCATTCCTTAAAGTAAATTATGCTTATAAAAGTCAACCATCATGTTTATTTTCTCTCCCCTCTTCAAAAAAACCAAAAACTCACTATTAAAACTGTTCATAAAGTAAAATGTTTCCTCAGACAAGTTATACTTGTAATGAGCGGATTCTTGTGTCATATATGGTTCCTGCAACTACCAATCCCAGTTCTTAAATTAGCTTTTAATCTTTAACTATTGGTTTATTATAGTGATTTACATTTTTCACTTCTGTACAGATATTAAAAATAAAATGTTTGCTGTTTGAAAATTGTTCAGTTTACAATGGTGTTTAATTCATTCCAGTATGGAAGTCTAATAATACAAGAATGTACATGTCTGTGTCTTTTATTTGTGGGTACTCTATTGCTACGGTTTACCTATGACAAGGATGTTGTTCAGCTGATTCACACCATCAATCTTTGACAACAGCTGATTGACCACTGTGTCATGAACCCCTGTGTTACCAGCCTGCACAACAACAAAATATATGATGTTCCTTTTTAAAATCAAAAGCTCAAAATTTCAAGCATGTTAAGAAAAATTAATATTGAGGAGCATTTTGGACTTCGAAGAACATCAGATTTTCAAGCGACTTACCACTGATCCTCTGGATTTACAAATGGCGTCGATCTCGTCAAAGATGATGATGTGTAGACCACTGTGAGGCCCGCACTGCAACAGATTACAACCACAACTAGTCAACATAATGATTTAAAGAACTCCATAATCTTATTAAGTTAATTAATGAAGTATAATACAAATACAACAAATTTGAATTTTTGGTTTCTTAAATCTAATGACTGACTCATAGCCATACCCTTTGCTCCTCTTCCTCAGCCTCAGCAAACAGCATCCTAATATTTTTCTCTGACTCTCCTACATATTTATCCAGAATCTGTGGACCATTGATAATCTTGGGTTCTCTGGCATTCAACATTTTTCCAATTTGTCTGTATGCATAAAGAAATACAGGTTCCATTATAAAAAAAGAAAAAGAAATAATGTCTGGGCATAATACTACTGGTAAGTAGCAATGGTAACCTCTCTTTTTCTTATCAAAGGCAAACATGCTTATAATGAATCAATGCTTACAGAGCGTAGGGATTTTCATTCCCCATGGCTTAATTACATTTTGTAAACTTGACGGATATAAGGAATTATGCTTATAGTGAAGGAAAATCTCCATTCCCTCTCGTAATAAGCATGTTTAACTGTATATTCAGTGGGGATGATTTATACCTGGCCATCAGAGTTTTTCCAGTTCCTGGTGGACCAAACAGAAGAATTCCTTTCACATGCTTCATTCCTGAAATCATTGCATTGTGAGTGAAAGTCAAACAGTTTGTTACTCAATCTTTAGGTAATACATTTATTTTTTTTATATACCACTATACTTGTGTTGATAGTACCATCAGCTGACAATTTCTTTTGTAGGAAAATAGATATATATATATAGGAAGAACTCTGTTGACTATATTTTTGAACTTACCTAACTGTTCAATTACTTCAGGAGGAAAAACTCGAGAGGCAAAAGCTCTCCTGAAAATGGCTGAAAATTCGTTGTCTAGACCGCCTATTCCCATCTTGTTGAAATCCCAGTCTGGGTTAATGATGGAGGTGAAAGCTTGCTTACTGAAACAGTTACATGTACAGTGTACAACAGTTTATACAAGAAACATGTGTAGATATATATGATAAGTATAACTTGAATATCTCTCAATAGTATTCGAATTGATCATTTTTTTTTTAATTTACGAACAAAAAAATTATTCTTTATCTGATTATCACTTTAAGAGCTTAATAAAAAATATGGTTTAATTTCAATTAATTTTTTTTTGGTATAATATTTTTTTGTATGATGAACAACATTAAAAAGAGATACAGCACTATATTCACACTATCCTTATTGTTTTGCTCTCACAGTGCCATTACTGACACAGAACCCTCACCTTTTGGATTTTCCTGTTAAGTTGATTGTGGAGGCATCGGACTTCTCAAATACTACTGTAGTATTGGGGGTCAGCAAACCCAGCTGAGACTGTTAAATAATAAAACATCACCCTATATGCACAGTACAAGTAAAACAATAGGTTAATGCATATTTTTGCAATCAAGATCATCTTAAGGATATAAAACTTCCAATATTTACTCTCTTTGTGGTCCCACTACCATCCTTCATTCTGGTGAAGTCAATTACTGTAAAATATAGCAAAAATCATTAAAAAATACATTTCTGACTCTCTCCCAAACAAAACAGTAAAACAGTTGACATTAAGGGGTTGAACTACAATGACAATCCTTTATCTTTGTCAGAAGTACTTTTGCGTCATGTAATTATTTTTTGAAGTTATAAATACTGATGAAGACAAGTGTATATTGATTGTAAAAACAAACATTTGCTTACAAATGTTTAGCGAGAATAGCAAAGGTAGAAATTATAAAACACAATCAGATGTGGCTAAGCCAAGTTAATGTAAAGTGTGATAGATCCAGTAATTTTTGCAATGATCTAATTTTTGCATTTTTTGCGATCACATTTTCATCCAAATTTAATGAACATGCAAAAATTATATCCTGTATAATTTTCTATAGTAAACATTTTAAATTGCAAAAAATGACTGACGAAAATTAATAATGTTATTCATTTTCCCCATTTTTGAATTGTGACATGCAAAAAATTAGATATGGGTATGTCCATTCACCTTCAATCTCCTTGACTGCGATGACTAGAAGTTTTTTGTCTGCAAACTGAAAAGCCAGACTCTGGCCCTCTGTAAAAGCCATGTTATTGAACTGCATCAGAAACTCAGCTGCCATTTTGTCTGTGTCATGTGGATCCAAATTAGCACTATATAAAAGAGAAAATGTTAATGTACAGGAAGAGGTATTATACATTGTACTACAGATTAACAAAAAGATGAATTTTATTAAGAAATTTACTTATATACATGTATCTATTTTGCAGATAAATTATGTATGCCAATAATTTGTAAACACCACAATATGAGTGAATTTGATGAAACATATGTAAACGAATCACCCATAATTGACATTATTAATAATAATATACCATAATCAAGAAATTTGATAAGTGAATATGTATAGATCTTTGCATATTTTACATGAAAAACAAGTTCCACATCAGTCATGATTGGCTTACTTTTTCTTTTGAAGAAAGTCCACCTCTAAGACAATAGTTCCAATTGTGTCAGATTTTTGGTTGAACATAAATGACTTTACAGTCAAATCTTGATTTAATGAAACATTGGCCCATCTTCTCTGAAAGAAAATAATCATTCTAAAATTAATCATGGTTTGGCATATACATGTAAAATATTCATAAAAATAAAACTGGGGCCTAGCGCTTTATAGAACTATTATTATTTGAAAAATTCTAGGATCTGACATATTCTTCCTCACATAAGCATCCTAAATTTCTGTCCCCATACACACTGAATCATCAATAACTAAAGCATTATTAGCTGTATATTTTGAATTTATTTCGATGTTTATCTTACCAGTAATTGCTATTAAGATTACTCTAAAGGCAACTTAACCCTTTGTTATAGATAAGATTCATTTTAAGCAAATGATAAAATTTTCATCTGAACAAATATCATACCAAAGAACCAAAGAATATATAGCAAATCAAATTTTGTACAGGACAGCAGTAATGAATTTTGATTAAATTGGAACCCATAAATGATTTTCCAAGAGAAATATGACAAATAGAAATTTATGTATTACATTATTTTTTGTCATTAAAGAAGTAGAATATAATTTTACCAAACAATTTTCTGACTAAAATTGTTTTCATTAATTCAATAGTATTAACAATTTAATTAAGAAATAAACAGCAATGTTAAAAAGTTCACCAGGATATGAATTTTTTTTGGTTGTCACATCATCAAATCTTGTGAACCCCAAAGGGCTTCTTAGAATATTTGATCACGTATTATTAAGTTCATATCCCGGTGAACTTTTTAACATTGTTCTTTATTACTTATATTTACATTTGAAATACTCAGTAGGCAACTTGTCCAGAATTGTTAAAATTACCAGGATTTTATATTCATGATATCAAAGCGACAAGCTATTAATAGCACTTGCTATGATGATTGTGACATCATGAAAAAGTTCAAACAGCTTTGAACGTTTTCGCTATTCTACATGTTCTATAGGAAACATATTTGTAAATGTAAATATCAATGTATAACACTGGATACCCAAAATCAGTACCTGCATCAAATTGAAACCCATGTAGCCTTTCTGCATGCGATCACAGTTTTTCACGGAAAAAACAAACTTCATGTGTGGGGAGGTGTATATTTCCACATGCCTGAAATAAAAGCCAAACATTTAATTAAAAACGATCTTTCATATAACTTCTATTTTCAAATGCACTTATTTACTGTTGTCATGCATGTATTTAACATCCAAGTAATCATCAACATTAAAAGATGGCATGTCTTTAAAATAGCAGAATACAAAATGTAAAGACCTGCATTTCTTGTCATCTAAATCTTGAGGGGAGGCGATGACAAAATTGGTGGTGGATAACTCATCCGTCGGACACTTCCCCGCCTTCATTGACAGCGCCATCTGTAAAACCAATCACAAAATTTTCAATCTTTCCTGGTTAATGTAGGTCTTAATTACTGTGTCCTCATCTCAACTTTAAAATTGACATAGCTGAAAACAAACAAAGCATCAAATTTTCATTGATTGCTCCAAAGAACGGGTCAAAAGAATCTGTAGCCAAAGCAGCAGTGTATTGATTAAATGCCACTTAACATCAGTAAACCTACATCAAAATTTCTCTGCAATTCACAAAAATCTATCTTTTTTTGCCTCCAAGTGTCATTTCATTTCATGACTAGTGCCTCTGCACATATCTGGAGAGGAAAACGGTATCAGACACACAAGTGACCAAACTGAGGTGTGTAACATTGTATAGATCCTGACAAACTATATAGGTATTGATTTCATGTCCACTAAAGACAGCAGGGTGAAATATTCCCCTCTGACATGGGACAACACTCTATTCTAGTGATTACAATGCATTATTCAACATCAACCAGATCAAAATTTCAAGTGATTTTTATTCTTTATTTTATCTCAGGAGAGCAATTACTGGTAATGTTTATTAATTGTAAATGCAATGAGGAAATTGTATCAATTAATGTTTAAAGCAACATTTATAATGAAAAAAAAATATCATGAATAATAGTTCATTATTAATGAACACATACATTAAGTTTCATTATCAAAATATACTGGTAAAATTCACATATAAATTACACATGTAATCTATCTTATGACCTTGAAACTAAAGGCCATATCGGCCATTATGTGACAGTCAGGCCGTTAAGTGGTATTTGAGACACTGAGTCCTACATTAGCTTATTCTACCCTCTCTTTGGTCTATGAATGAAACAGTCCATAATATATCATCATTGATTTGACTTAATATTTCACTCCAGGGAAATGTTCCCTGTATATAACATGTAACAGAGTATGCACATGTAGAATAGCATTCAAAACATCAGCCAGCAAAAGTAATTAGGTCTCAATTACCAAATATAACTTTTACAAAAGCAGAAGTTGGCTTCAGGTCTTAAATTGATATTTTAAAGATTATATACTCCTCTGCAAATGCAATCTCATACGAGGCTATCAATGGATATCTATGCAATTATCAGTACAATAAAATAAAATTGCACAAAGTCAGTGTTTGTTTAAAAACAAAGCCATTGTATCTTATTGATAGATTAATGTTTGCAATATCTTTCCACAGACTTCTGAGTACATTGCAATGTTCATAACACCAATTACGCCAAGAAGCTTCATTATAATGGCATTAACTTTGTCTTTAAAAGTTCATCCATGAAAATGAAGCAGTTTTCATGTTATGAACTATTAATGAACCAGTGTACAAACAAAAGATAGATCAGTGTATTGACTGCATACATCATTGCAAAATTCCTGATACCAAGGATTTCCTACGATTGTTCAAATCAACACACCCAAAATAAAACCCAGCATCCTTCCTCTTCCATACAATCATCCTCTTACAGATTAATCCCACAATCAAATCAATCAGACCCATATAGAAAAAGGCACTAGGACTGGTTATACCATGTAATCAATAGCAGAGATCCCCAGGATCAAACCTGTATCAGTCTTTGTAATCTTTGCTGTGATTTACTGACTGGTTATTCAGTGGCTGCTGAGGAAGAGAATGAAATACTGATTCTGGCCATGAAAGCTAGAAGTCTGGTGTCACCAGCATCACGATATTCGGCATTCATGAATTCGGTCTTAACATTGCTCGACATTTTCAGCATGAAATTCTGATGCTCTTATTCGCTCTATTCATTAGGAGTCTCCGTGCCACCAGATCTGTGTTCTCTGAAGTTATTTGCTCTATTCTGTGTTTTGTATCAACACTTTTATTGATTAATTTTTTGTTAAAAATGTCTCTTGCATAAAGATTTATGATAGAGAGAGAAAGAGAGAGCATTTAACGGTATTTAGCAAAATTAATCATAGCAAAACATGTCAAAGCAAAAATTTATATCTGAATTATGCAATTGCTTCTGATATTAACATGATGAAAAATGATGCAAGAAAACCGAACAATTTTGACTACTATCTTAATTAATTCTGCTGCTTTAGTTTCTTTAGCAGAGATATGAAAATGCAGATCATAGACTGAGTGTCTGGTAAGATAGGGAATCGATCACAATGAGCATTGTTACTGATGCAACATTTCTGAATCAATGTTCATTGGATGGGCAAATAGTAAAGCTATTTCAATGTGGTCAATGAAACATAAAGATGTTAACTCTACAATTTACGTATCAAGCACAAATTAAGCGGGGTTTATATAGACACCAATGCAACCTCCCCATCTGCACAGTCAGGAACTTTTATATCTGCCACTGAAATTGCCTCCCTAAAGTTGAATACCTTCTAATGCCACTGATGACTATACCATGTCCCAAGTTTCTGCTTCCACTTTTTTTTGCTTAACATTTTGACAATCATAAATACCTTTGTGCCAAAACTAAGTTCATCCACAAGAATAAAAAAAGTCCAAATTTTCTGTTTTGAAATGACCCCTCTATCGCTTCAGGTTTCAATACACAATCAAAAATAGAAAGTCTATGGGGATTTTGCATAGCAGAAGACACCAAAAATATATACCTGGATGTTACATTAAAAAAGTTCTTCTCAATGGAGAAAAGATGTAAACAATCTTGATCAGTAAGAAAAAAAATTTCATTCATGTATTTTAATTTCTTTGGGTAAAAATAGACAAATTGGCAATGAAGAAGTCTTGGATTTTTTCCTTTTTATTGATTCCAATTGTACTTCTATTCTCGTATAAGGAGGTATATTAGAAGAGACTGGTACATGTATAGTAGCTTCCTATCATATCGCGGGTTCTATTGTATCGCAGTATTTCTGTTTACGAATAGTAGCACGTGCTGAAATTGACATTTGAGGTCGGGATATTTTTAGACATAGTAAACAGAGGCACGCTGAACATCACTGGGGTATATAATAAAGGAATCCCCCAATAACATTAGTTTTTGGAAATATTCAGTATTGATAGATTTTTCCACAAAATGATTTAACTACCGCGATATCATAGGACGGGCTCATACCTTGAGAGCCTATATCTATAGGAGGGTCTGAACTTTGTTTTGTTTTCCGACTGGCGAAACAAATTACAAAGGATTACATCAAAATTTGTTAAAAGGTGACTAAATCAGTATCCTAAGGCAAACTATAGGACCAATGCCTCCATTTCATATCTTTCTGTATGCATATTAAAATAGCGCAACCTAATGTTATAGCCTACATCACCGGATGGTGCACATGATATGGGTTAAGTTGTTTAATCAACGAATCTATACAGAAAAATTGAATGATTAAAAATTGGTCCGTGCTTTTGCATTAGGTACACAAGCTACAATGCACAGTGTAACGTAGGATATGTAACCATGCTGACAGTTATAAGAGACAAAATTAAGCAGCTGATCGTGCTGATACAACTCGGCAGACGAAATTCGGACGTATGGGTACTATGAACACCCAAAATCAAATACACATAAAATATTGACCAAGTAATTAACAAGGTACATACCTTTTTTGGTCTGTCTGTATTCTAGAAATCTTCCTGGTGCTTATCGGTTTACTCCCTCTTAGCTTCGTTCATCTTTTTCGATATGATGACTAAATTCAAAACCAATTCGGTTTTTTTCCGGAATATGAGATATCTTATTACCATAAATACATCCAATTTAAATTAGGCCTACATAGAAAAACAAAAACAAAATCGCATAAATCCTTCCTTATTGCAAGGTTTTCATATATCCTCTAGGTATTTATGCTATATTAACGTGCATGTTTTGATGATTTGGAACTTCCGGAATGTAGGAGCTAAATTTAGAATTCCACGTGTACCGTTTCTTGTCACCGAAGCATGCGTCATGTGTATTCACTACACGGTTATAAAAATATTGTCCGAAATATCTGACATTTTCCTGGCTTTTTTAACGATTTTGATATTTACAAGCCAGGAAAACGTAAGATATTTCGGACTAGAGTAGAAATATGTATCGGTAATAGGATAAAAGCATTAATTAGCATATGAATTTAAATATCTGTATATTGAACACAATGGCTGGACCGGGAATCGAACCCGGTACCCCTGCATCTCTAGTCAGGTGCTCTACCAATGAACTACCCAGGCTGATATCCACAGTCCATATAGCCCCATTGCAATTACTACATTTTTCCCTCCTTAAATGATCTTCATGCACTCTTTGCCTTCGAAGATCACCCCAAGTTCGGCAGGTCATGGCACCAAATGTAATTAGAAAGAAGAAATAACTAGAGGTACTGTGAGCAAGCTCACAATTGATACCCCCCGCTAAGATAAAAATCATAATGCGTGTATTTTTCCAATTATAGAAAATATTGGATGAATCTATTCCACCGTCCATTTTCTATAAATAACAACTGCTCTATTTTTTTTTAAACTGTTGGTCATAAGCAATATTTGTGTGAAGTAAGAACATTCAATGCTTTTCCATAAGAAAGATAATGACCGGACACGAATTTTGCACTTTTACTGCCAGTAACCTTGACCTTGCCCAAATGACCTTGGGTCAAGGTCATGACACACCCTGTGGTCCTAAGCAATATTTGTGTGAAGTTAGAACATTCAATGCTTCTCCATAAGAAAGATATCGACCGGACACGTATTTTTGTATTTTTTCTGCCAGTGACCTTGCCCAAAGGATCTTGGATCAAGGTCAGGACACACCCTTTGGTCATAAGCAATCTTTTTGTGAATTAAGAACTTCGAATGTTTCTCCATAAGAAAGATATGGACTGGACAAAAATTTTTGTATTTTTTCTGCCGGTGACCTTGACCTTGCCCAAATGACCTTGGGTCAAGGTCATGACACACCCTTTGGTCATAAGAAATCTTTGTGTGAGGTAAGAACTTCCAATAATTCTCCATATGAAAGATATGGACACAGACAGACGGACAAGGGGGGGGGGGTGTAGGGGGGGGGGTATAATGATGGACTAGACCAGGATTTGAACCCAGGCCCCCTGAATCTCTAGTCAGGTACTATAAAAACTGAGCTGACTGCATGGCGCCGGTATTTGAACATGTTTGACAGCAACATTCCCCCCTCTTAAATGATCTTCACCCTGGAAGATCACCCCAGACTCTTCCCCTGGCAGGCCTCAGAATGTATGGAATAGACCCAGGGTAAATCCCTGTACACCCTTGATTGGACCTGGATAACTACCGGGGTAATAATCTCCATACTACATGTAATTAAGTTTACAGGTATGCTGCACTTTTAAATAAGTGTTGAAAACTACTTCTATGCAGAAGGCAGAAAACAGTAAAATAACCAAGTATAGTGTGGTTTTATTAAAATAACTGAAACATTGGTCATGGCCAACTTTTGTATATCTTACATACATTATTTCTGACCAAGTCTGATCAGACAAAGAAATACACATTCATGTAATACAATCATTCATTTTGACAGCTTAAGAAGTATGGTACATGTAAAAACATATACATGTATTACATATCATGTTCAACAATCAGATGAAGTGTTGTGTGATATATATCAAACGAGAAATTTTTCACTCTATATACCTGTATATCTTTCTACGCTTCAGAATCAAATATAAACAAAATTGTGAAAAATACCAATTTCATCTGAATTAATGTACCGGTACATGTTAGACAATTTAAGTGTGCCTCTCTGGTCCTTAACATTCGTTCAAGTAACAATTTTTTTCTTCATTAGAAAAATAATCAAAGATAGAGCACTTACACATAAAAAACTAAAATGCTAAAATCCTGGAATCATCCTGCCTTTCTTTTTAGCCTGTTTAATTTTCTTGTCTTTCTTGGTTTGTTTACGTTCCTTGATATTTTTCTGTCGTTTCTCTTGCCTCTTCTCTATCTTTTTATTCACAGTGTCCTGTCTCTCAGTCCACTTTGCCTTCTTTTTCTCCCTCATTTTTTCTTTCTTTTTCAGAGCTTTCTTCAGCAAAGCTGGGTCATCCTTCACTTTCTCTCCCTCGGCTCTCAACATTACACTCTGCCATGCATTTCTCTGCTCCAGTTTTTTTGCTTTTTCAGCATCCTTCTCTTTCAAGTTTTCTATCTTTGACTTTCTTTTCTCTATTTTTTCTAAGAGTCTTTTAAAGTCTTTCCCATGTAAAGAGTTTTTTGGTTTCTCCTTTTCATCATTTTTCGTAAAGTCAAATTTGCTGAACACAAGTTTCCCTTCCTTATCAACTACAGATGGACGTTCTGGGGATTTGTAACCAGCCATAGCATCACCATTTACTTGTCCAGCAGCTTTTAATGCAGGGTTTTTATTCTTCTTCTTTTTCACTTTGGATTTTAACTTGCTCTCTTTCCTTCTTAGCCTCTTCTGTTCTTGCACTTCTATAGAAGTTAAACTCCTTTCCTCTAAAATAATAAAATATTGATCCATCAAAAATTATACTCAATGTAAAATTAACTGTAGTCTGTCAGTAGAAATGCACATCAAGAGATCCAATATTCAGTAATAAAAATTAAGCATATTGGATATGCTTGTAGCTTTGAATTGTGCACACATGACTATTTAATAATTAAGCAATACTTAAAGGGACATGGACATGATTTGACTTAAAATTTTCAATTTTATTTTTCTATTTTCAATGTTCTTCTGATAAATATAGAAGTTTATAATGCTTTGTCAGAATTTGAAAGTCAAATATCAAGTTATAAGCAAGATACAAAGTTCATAATTCTTTGTTTTGTAAACAAAGCTCGAATGTTGTCATTTTTTCATATGTGTTGTATCGGTGCAAGTTTCAATCAAATGTATCTTTCTTTTGTTGATATAAATAGTATTTATGAAGATACTGAATTAGTTTAAATTGTTTTTACATGTCATTTAGTCAAAGAAATGGTAATTCTCTACATTACATTTTTTGTAAACAACAATAAGACTCGAGCTTTGTTTATATAACAACTAATTCTTACTTCTGTATCTCGCTTGTACATGTAACTTGACTTAAACATTCAACATTTTGGTCAATTGATTAAAATGCACTAGTAAACCATTTTACACACAAAAAATAAAAATAAAATTTTTGATCATAAATCGTGTCCAAGTCCCTTTAAATACATCATGATATTTTTATGTTGTTTCCTTTTTTAAAAATTGATGTAGAAGTAAAATATATATCTTAATACACCATGATTTCTACAAATAGCTACCCAAGTTAATAGAGAAAAAAAACAGCTAAAAACAGCACTTTTTTGGTGCAAAAAAACCCCCATTTACATGTTTTAAATTGGCTGAACAAATTCTCTAGTCTAAATTTCACTTTTTTTTTATTAAGCTACAGCTCTACAATTATGATACAGTCATACGGTACATAACTACGTACTGCCAAGTTTCTGCATCTCCAGCAGCTTCTGTTGGAGAACATCCAGCCTCGCTGCCTTGCTCACGTCTGGAGTTCCCTCACCTCCTCCCCCTGATTTCTTGTTTTTCCCCTTATGCTTGTGTTTCTGTTTCTCTTTTATTTTGCTATCTGTTTTTCAACAAAAAAAGGCTGAAAGGTCAAACTGTGTTTTCCATAATGCAAAGAGTCAAACATAAGTCACATATTTTTTATGCCCGTGAATTAAACACTGTCACACACCAAAAAAAAAAAAAAAAAAGATATTATAACATTTTGTGAGAACCCCTTGGATATATCTATAAATAGTTTACTTATCATATTTTAATCAAATACAGTTTTCCTTACATGGTTCATCTTCTTCTGCTGGTTCAGATTCAAATTGGATTTGAGACACAGTTTTGCTTTGAAGAGGATTAAGTTTCTTTTTCTTGTTTCCTTTCTGTTTTTGTTCCTTTTTCCTCTTTTTGCTGACATCACCTTAAAAAGTTTAAAACAAGTTTTTGAAAATGCAATTACAAAACAATTTCCATGTTTTACCATAATATTATAAGATCAACATTTCATCTTTTGAGACTTTAATAACAAAATATTGAGTTTGTTATATTCATTAGTATTGGAGAGTGCAAGTAATCAGCTACTAATACATGTATTTGTTGATTCCTTGATACGCTATACAAGATACATGTCCATACATCAATCTTAATTACTTTAGAGTTCAGGGCTGCGTTTAACAAAGGAACTTACGTCAAAGTCGTAAATATTAACAGTCTCGTAGAATGTTCTTTAATGAAAAAAATATATATAAAACCATTTGTTTACAACTATTTCAATTCCCATAATTATATTTTACAGGCATACGAATTAAACACTGATTAGTTTGTGATTAATTAGTGTTTATTAATTTGGTCGTAAGTCATAAGTTCTTTTGTAAAACGCAGCCCTGATATTAACAAGTATTGGATATTATGCAAATAGTTGGAAGTTCTTTCAGAACCTTTTTTATAACAAGCTTTAATAAATACAAATACAAATATTTTATTGGCACAAACACAATTACAATAATTGGCAAAGGCCCAATGGATATACAGGAACATCATTGCATGTTTACAATAACTGCATGTACAGTATATATATTTTTACTGATATATATAGATCAGTTTAACATTTCCTTAGACTAATTGACATCTGTGTTCAAAGCAGTCATTAATGAATTTAACAGTAATTTTTAAAATAGTATGTATTTCACTATTAATAAATAAACTTATCATGATACATGAAATTTCAATTTTTCAACAAAGACAGATGTTTTGTTGTTCTGTAATGGGATGGGAGAAATAATGATGGGCTGGACCGGGATTCGAACTTGGCCCCCCTGAATCTCTTGTCAGAATCTCTACCAAATGATCTTTCTGGCCCTGGTATTCGAACGGGTCTGACCGTAACAGTACAAAGAAGGAAAATTATCTAATGCCATTTATAAAATTCATAAACTGAGTGTTCCCCCCAAATTCCACATGAAAGAGAACATTACCATCTATTTCATCTGACTCTGATGTACTTTCCTCACTCTCTTGGAGAAGTCTGTCTTTTGCATCATCAGAAAAAAATGATGCTGGTGGAATGGTATCAAGAACCCTCCTGAAGAAGTCAAGGTCAGTCTCTGGACCGGGATTCACAGCTGTGTTGTCATTGTCTGAATCATCAATGTTCACCTTCTTTTTGGCCTTCATTTTCTGATCAATATAGAAAATTAAGAAAGTTACCAATCTATAGTAAACTTCATGAAGAACCACTCTAAATAAGCAACGTTGTTCTTCAAATACCGATTTCCTTGAAATGTACTTGTTTTGATCCAATTGAACTAAATTGCAAGAGACTTGAATAAATAGTTTACCTTATAAAATGGAAGAAAAGAAGAATTATTGCAAAATTAAGGGAAACATAGTGATAATTTTCTTGCACGTGTTGAAAGATTCTGAAAACAGGAAGTGCTTAATAATAAACTATTTAGGAAATGAAAATCAATACCAGAAGGAGTTCCGAATACCAGTAAAGAAAATATTTTTAAAATGCGTATATTTTCCTCTTTAAATGAAATTTATTCTACCAGTTAAAAAATATTGCAAATCTGTGCTAATTAAAAAATAAAGAGAGTCATTAGTTAAAAAAATTAATCCGGAAATAATGTTGGGTTTTCGTATATTACTTGTTGAAGCCCTTTTCCGCTGAATTATCAACATGGTTGGTTCCTTTTAAAATAACAAGTTAAATCCCATTCCATCTACGACGTGCAAAGCTCAAAATAAAAATTAGAAGTGCCCAAACTGTGCAAAATTAAATGAATTTTTTGATTTGTTGCATATTATCACTGTATACCCATTAGTTTGATTCTCACACTACTGGGAAATGTGAACTGTCAGGTTTCGAAAGATTTTTCGAGCTTTGTATGCAGTTTGGGTAGTAAAGAAGAGAACAAGCAAAAGCATTTCTCGCGTCTGTAAACTGTCTAGTATGGTCTGCAAAGGAACCCACGTTTCAATATTTTTCGAACACCTGAATATCATGTTGGAATCTGAAGCGAAAATATGATTAACTGTTTATGAAATTTCTTTCAGGCTTTGATACTGCCAGAGAAGTTTCAGCACATTCTTCGTATCCTCAACACAAATATTGATGGACGAAGGAAAATTATGTTCGCTATGACTGCCATCAAGGTAAGATAATTCTGATCAGATTACTTATTGAACAAGTGAATCAATCTAATAAAAATTAGATCACATTAGAACCCCTCATTCATGATCTACTTAAGGTATCATTTTTTGCTTTTCCAGGGTATCGGTAGACGATATGCTAATGTTGTCTGCAAGAAAGCTGATGTAGATATCACAAAAAGGGCAGGGGAACTCTCAGAAGAAGAGGTAAAAATATTTGTGTTGTTTAGATTATGAGAGATGTTACTTTTAAAGACATTCAACAAAATAGGTGAATCATGATGAATTAATTCAGCATGTTCCACATTTGTTTATTCATTTCTTTGAAGCTTTTCCATCCCAAGCAGAAATCTAATTATTACTGTTCAATCTTAGAAACGAATACATAAACATTGTTATCCCCTTGCGCAACTTGTTGCGAGGGGGGAGGGGGTATAGCATCACTGCTGTGTATGTATGGGTGTCTAATTTAAGTTTTTTAGCAAAGAACTATTAATATATGATACAAATTAATTTTGGCCCCCATAATTTGTCATTTTTCAAAGTTTTTCGGTATAATAAAATGATATGTTATTTTTTAGAAGAGTTGATGTAAAATATATTTTTCACCTATTTATTTGATTTATTTGCACTTACTGGCAAAAGTGACGTTATTTCTATAATTCAATCAAAATTAGTCAAAAATTGACATTTTTTTTTTATCTTTCTATGAATGAGAAATACAGAGCGCATGCTTGAACAAGGAAAATTTTTGTCACTTATAAGTCTTGGCTAGATTCATCACATATTAAAATATTTTGTTTGTTCAAGCATGCTCTCTATGTTTTCTAAAAGAAAACCTACTTGAAAACAAGCTGTTTTATTCTAAAAATGCAAAAATGGCGGGAAAAGGTTGTTTTTGCGATGTCATATTTCTAAATTGTGGGAGTTGAATCAAATTGAACATGATAAAAAACATCACATATATATATATCTGTACAAAGAAAACAAAGAATTACAGTAAAATGATGATGTTCATTTTAGGGGGCCATTTTAGGCCCATATCATATATAGTCCATTAAAAGAAAATCCTCTCATAAATGTTCATCAAACTTTGTACACTTCTTTGGCATGGTAAAAGGACAAACCCTATTGATTTTCATTTCAGTTGATTAAATATTTTTTAAATTATTGTAAAAAAAAAAAAAATGAAGTTGAAACAGGAGTTTTATGTACGATTTGACAAAATACAGTGTAATGTTAATAATTCTGAATTGCCTTTTTCAAATGTAAATATTGGTAATAAACAGCAATGTTAACTAGTTTGCCGGGATATGTACTTAGTTGATATGATCAAATCCTGTGAAGCCCAAAAAAGCTTCTCAGATTAATTTATCTTGTGACCAGGTGAACTTTTTAACATTTTGTTTACTTCCCTATTGAAAAGATGACACTGAAAGTAGTTAAATGCTGTACAATTTCAAGCATTATCGCACGATTATTAGCAAAGTATAATTTCTTAAAGCAGATATTAAATTATCACTGTAAAATGTAAAATTAAATTTAAAATGTAAAAAAAAAAATGGTTCATTGTAAATTGTTTCGCCTAGAGTACAGCATTCATTTTGATACTGGCATATCATTTCGCTGAAGTGATAAAGAATAATTCTCTAATCAGAGGGTCAGTGTGTAGCTCAATGTATTTAGTAAAAATCTAATAGAGTGGAATTTATATTCTGTTCAATTATATAGTGCTGAAATGAGTTTTTTTTTCTTTTTATGTTAATAAATAACAAGTTTTTTTTCTGAGTATAACTGTTTCATTGTTCACATTGAATTACCTGTTTACATCAATATCTATACTTACCTGCATCAACTTTTTGCATTTTCCCCGAGCTGCCTACGATCATGCCTGAACTTTTGAGACCACCCCTGTGGTATCATCTAGTGTTTACCCATAATGCACAAGCATACTTCCGTTTCAGTTTTGTTCGGGCATTCGAGAAGAAAAGCCGCGTGTTTTTCTTCGATTAAAATTTCTTAAGCCTGCGGTCTTAAAATGTCTGATGAATTACCTATTTATTATCCAGTAAATGTTTTCTGTTTCAGATTGACAAAATTGTCACAATTATGCAGAACCCTCGTCAGTACAAGATTCCTGACTGGTTCCTTAACAGGCAGAAAGACATTAAGGATGGTAAATTCAGCCAGGTCATGTCCAACACACTGGACAACAAACTCCGTGAGGATCTGGAGCGACTAAAGAAGATCCGAGCACACAGAGGTCTCCGTCACTACTGGGGGTAAGTCTAACAAACATCTGGCTCAAGTCTTGGTTGTCAAGACCATTACACACTGCCCCCAAAGTCTCTGCATTTGTGTCATTCATGTACTCTACTAAGAAATGAAAAGCCAGTCCACTTAGAATTTACAATCCTTTATCATTGCTTTTGAATACATTATGATAACATGAAAAGTAAACTGATATGAGTTATTTTAATATTTTTCGCACAATCATTGATCAATGAAGGCTATTTGTGTAGTGGAGTATCCTTTTATTAACAAGGGATTAGCTGTTAGATGTTTTCAACATAAAAATGATATCTATTCATTGTGATGGATGGTGCCATACTTTTCATAATATTAATATCCCAAAAAAGTGGAGTGGCTAGTTGACTATAGGATTGATTTTCCCTTTAATGTATGTGATTGAAATTTAATTTTTGTTCTAGAACTGTTCAGATTCAGCATACATGTAGATATATTAGTGGTTGCTTATAATTTACCAATATCTGTCGAAGATGAGGTAAAGTATGACTTCTCTGATCATTGAGCTGTTTTGGTGTTTTTCAGTCTAAGAGTGAGAGGACAGCACACAAAGACCACAGGAAGAAGAGGAAGAACTGTCGGTGTGGCCAAGAAGAAGTAAACTGTGTAAATGAGGGAGGAAAAGTAAAAAAAAAGTGTATCAAAAGAGTGTTTTTGTTATCATTGCTAGTTGTGTAACCTGATAATCTGTACTTGTATGATGAGCTAAATATGATTACCATCTTTTGTCTGGGTTTATATAAAAAAAACACCCACTGCATTTTTTGCCCACAAAGTCGGGGTAGCTTATGCTATATATTAACATAAAAAGAAAAAAAACCCTCATTTCAGCACTATATAGTTGAACAGAATATAAATTCCACTCTATTAGATTTTTACTAAATACATTGAGCTACACACTGACCCTCTGATTAGAGAAATTATTCTTTTATCACTTTAGAGAAATGAGATGCCGGTATCAAAAAGAATGCTGTACTCTAGACCAAACAATTTACAATGAAGCACAATTTAATAGCTTATGCTATACCCCCCCCCCCCCCAGTGCCTGGTTAAAGTTTACAGAACAGAACAGATCCTGTTTCTAAGTTATCACTTGTCCCATCTATACCATACTTGAATGAATGGTGCATGTGGACCTACTTAGGACTTAAAAGAATGAGATGCTGAATATGGACCATGATTTAAAGGATGTGATGTAGAGGACAGGTAGCTTTAGATACAGAACTTGATCTTGATTATCTGGATGTTGAAGCAGGTGAAGTTTTTTGAGTATTTCACAGCAGGTTTGAATGTTTGGGGAAAAATGCTATCCTGACCAATTTCATTGTCCATGTAACTTTTCTCTATTTTCAAAGATGATGAGAAAGCCTGGTCCTTTCTCACAGAAATTTCCTTGATGGATGTGTTAGTTGATACATGAAGTATCATATGATTCCCTTAAAGCATCATGTACAATATCAAAATGTATAAGCATGAAAAAGTAATGTCTTTTGAAAAGATATTGTTTCATGATACAATATTGTATGACATGATACAGTATATTAATATGATATAATTAAAGTAGTACAATATCATCATGATTTCATATGAAATGATACACTACCATATCGTGTTATATGATGCAATATCGTATCATGATATTGCATCATATAACACTATCACAGTATATTATTGTACGACATGATACAATGTTGAATCATATTTTAAGTATGGCAACAATAATGTATCATGATATTATACATGTGATATGATTTGTATTCCGATCAATATTTATCATATGATGTTATCTTGTATACGATTTGGTACAATATCATTGGATATTTCATATGATTTGGTATATGATAAAAAGTAGGATTTGATTTAATGCAATATATTATTTATGCAATACTGTTTTAATATCATACAATAATGTATCATGATTTTATAGAATAATATTATATAACATGATGTGATAAAATATGTATTATATGATACAATATATTGCATTGTATGATAAAAATATATACAATACAATGTGAAGATGTGCATATTACAATAGTGTATCATTATTTGAAACCATAGTGTGTCATATAATATTTTAAAGTACAAATATATTAGGTAGAGGGTGTGTATGTGTGTGTGTGTGTGTGTGTGTATGTGTGTATATATATATATATATAAAGAAGATAAAAAATGCTAGTATGGAGATAGCATAAGGGTGATGCCTTGTCTCGGTGAGCTCTGTAAACACTGATTAATTATGTTTGCCGAATGTGTTTGTTGTGAGTGATTTGTAGATCTTCAGATATTATGAATATTCTGCCAGTCATTTGAGATAACCGTTAATTCCAAGGTATTGGGGGTGTTAAACTTTCCTTGTTGAGTTACTAGTATCTATCTTGACTCTTCAACACTGTCGTTCAAACTATAATAATGGAACAAGTGGCATAAATTATATAATACTAAAATAATCATAGAAATGGCTCAATGGGAAAAGAAATGGCATGTATAAGGCCAGTCCAATCCCCAGCTATCAGAATGAGAAATGTACTCATTTTTTTCTGACGTTACAATTAAGATACTATTACTCTCCTGCTTTATTTTCTGAACATTACATTATGATCCCTCACATTCTTTTGTCCATGTCTGTTTAAAAAAAAGTATAAGTATTTAAAGAAGTAGATTTCGAAAAAAAATGCACGATTAAATGCTATCCTGACCAATTTCATTGTTCATTTAACTTTTCTCCATTTTCAAAGATGATGAGAAAGCCTGGTCTTTTCTCACAGAAATTTCCTTGATGGATGTGTTTGTTGATACATGAAGTATCTTATGATTTTAAGGGAAAAAATAATTTAAACCAAATGCCTCCATAAAGGAAGTATGGGGTATACTTGATCACCTTGGTTGTCTATCTGTAGACAAAAATAGAACTACTGTGCGTGTGTGGAACACTATCTTGAAGATGTACATCTGCACTTTTCATTTAGCTAAGACAAAATTATATGAATTTTCTTTTTTCTTGGTCTATGTATGAGCGATGTGGTCCATCCAAGACCTCTAGGGAAAGGGGGGGGTCTTATTGTGACGCATTCTTCAGTGATCGATGAGCTGTGGTAAATCTTATTCAATAGCGTTGAAAAGTTCTGCTGTAATTGACGTTATTGACGTAAACATGTATGTTTACATATCGTATTTTTCCTGTCTGGCTGTATGATTCTTGTAATATTATGTGGTCAAATATCACAGAACTCTGCTTTAATTGTTCCGAGTATGTGTGTTGCCCATGCAAGAGTTACCGAACATTTGACAAAGTATTCACCGTTTCATCGCCTCCGATATCGCACGGTTTTTGGCATTTTGAGCTTTGAACATTTTTAATCCTTTAATATATTTTCTTACCAACGTAGTTTATTTCAAAGGTGATAATATGCTGAAAGATGGTCAGATGATCGATTTTAGTAGACCTTTTAACAAAAAAGAACAAATATTTTAGATTGGACCACCAGTGGATTTTAAAAGTAAAAAGCTTTCTCGTTTAAACAGCGGTCATGAGTGTATGTCGAATTTTAGAACCCGTTAATTACAAGTCAGAGTTGCTGTGCAAACATTCATTTAAAAACTTATAATTCTTTTTGGTATATCTTATAAATAACATGAACAAATAAGCCCCCTTTTCTCTCGGCCTGCAATATCTAAACACAATAAAACAAACCCTCGTGGACTTTAATTTTGATATACTCTTTAAAAGGTTGTCGATATCGGCGCTGGAAGTCTGTATGTTTGTAAACGGGGGAGGAATGGAACTAAATTTGGTGTTATAATAGACAGGGACGAAGTGAAAAACAGAACGAGTGGGGAAAGTAGGCATTGTGCATTAACGTACCTGACGGATATTTACTTAAAGAATAAATGGATACCAATATAAAGAGGTTTATGCGTTACAATACTGAAGTGGGAATACGTTAGTTTACGGCTCATCTTTATTGAAAGGGACCTTAATTTGAAAGATCTTACTTAGGATTTGAGGAGTTTAATTTGATTTCTGGCATGCATCATGCGAACGTGGTGTGAAACTTAAGGGCAATATCTGAAACTAGTGAAGGAGAATTTTTTGTTCCAAATGGCGTTTTGTGTAACTTGGACTGGCCTTAATCACAAAAATATCAAACATCTATATTCAACGAAAGAAACTAAATTTCCAAACCGGCGAACGAGAATTTACAACCCCAAGTCTCTCTCGTTCGAGGTATCAGAGCGGACAGGACCAAGAAGGGAGGGACGCCGACTTTATACGTATGACGAGAAATACGGCGCGAGTTTACCACGCGCCCCGGCGTTCCGTGATCCGCTTCCGTCAGACTACGTCAACGGCATGGTGGACCGGCTAACGCGGCCCAACCCCTACAAGCTGACGCCACGGGCATGCGCTCATTACCAGAGAGATTTCGCCAAATATAAATACGAGGAGGAGGATCCCAGCGACATGTGGCACCGATCACCAAGTGAGGTGAAGGGGATAGTGAGTCGTCTGATGGAACCTAACGTCTGCACGCGCTCCCATTACGCATTCACCATGCACGATGCAGATGATGACCCAATGACCCCAGTCGGTTGACTTTTGGACAGTGCTGCCAACTGTTGTGCAAATCCGCTCAGCATTTTTTTGTTTAACATTTGCTTATTTGGAATCAGTATTACATATACATAATGCATGGATGTTTCATCATTCAGCTGTTTTTGTATCTTAGAATTCTTTCTGTTACCAACATTTTATTGTATTTTCATAAAAAGATAAACTTTCTTGGCCTCTTGACTAAATGGTAAAAGGAAAATTCGGGACCGAGTGAGTTGTGATATGTATCTAATTTCTTTTCATAAAAATCTTGACTGTTCAACTTTAAATGGATATGTCGATGGTATGTTGGTTCATTAAGTTTGAGGTAATCTTTTAAAAATGCATGCAGATTGTCACCGAGCCAAATCTGCCATATGTGCAAGTAAAATATTTTCAATTTTTTTTCTGCCGAAATAACATATCTGCTGATCAATCGTGTAATGTTGGCACTTGATTTAAATACCTACTACACTGATCATGCATAGAAAAGGATACATTTGTAAGTTTTAAAAAAATATTTTCTAAAGGCAAAGGTGACTCTTAAAATGTTTTGCAGTTTTAAATGCTTAAGTAAAACTAGGAAAAGACCCTTTTCAAATAAGGAAACATTTTTTCAAAATGAAGGTATAAAAACAATTCCATCATATTCGAAAAAGATATGAATTCAGCATATGTACATAGTGCCTACTGGACCTAAAAAAATAATTAGCTAATTTTCAACAGTCATTAGGGTTATCTTTTTATCACATAATTCATAGAGAGTTCCGGGTTTTTTGGGCATCGTTATATTAAGACGCGATTTAGGTCCCTGATGAACTTTGAACGCAGCTACTTACAAGTTCTGAGTGATTTTAGAACTAATCGAGAATTCTCCACGTCAAGTCGTCAAAGATCGAGATTTGAACACTTGAAGTACATGGTATCATAATGTATAGTTAAACAAACTCATTCAGTTAATGATTCAGTCAATGGCTATTATCTGAGAACGTCAGAATGATTTGACAACCTGTTCCTATATCTCTTGAAATAACGTCTTGTATCTAGGAATGACCCCCTACTGGCTCAAAATTCGTCATATCTCGTCAGGAAATCTTTCTTGCGTCCTTCCTAATTTTATTTAAACAGAAGTATTTAAACGGGTTTTAAAATCTCCATAAAAATATCCAAAAGTGATTTAAACCCTCTTTATCCATCTCCCCTTCTCACCTTTCTTATATTGTATTTGCTATAAAAGTAGAGTCTACCCACTTGAAATTCACTGATTTCGGAATCATTAAGTTTTATCCTGTTTGGATTCCCGTGGATTTCTTGGTAACGCATATATACTTAGGTATAATGGACATTGTTCATCGCAATATACACGCTTTGGAACGAAAACAATTGGTTTGTAAATCTTTAAAGTAGGTTTTCGTAGTAAACATTTCTTTTTAAATATTTCATTGCGTCAATCTTTCTAAAAAGTCGACATCAGAGATTGGCTTCTGAATGACCTTTTAAAAAAATTATGTTTTGTTGGACCGATTTCTTTATTTTTTATGTCATCATCTTTTTAGGGATAACATATGTTTGTTTCAATTATTGAATATATATAATACATGTGAAATATATACAATCATCAAATATTTATATCAAACTTGATTAATGTTAATCACACGTTCATCATATAATCCGGAAGATCTTTAATTCACAACACACAACTGGCATACTATTGTTCACATCGCATTTAATGGACACTGGAAATACAATAAACAATTGATTAAATCCTTGTTGGAAATATTAGACACCATTGAATATATTTACATCAAAGAAATTTTTAAAAATGAGTCCAATGTACATTAAACAGTGGTATAATTTTACAATATAATTCTATAGGAAGTCAATATAACGATCTACTAATTACAAAAAATGCAACCTTATTAAGGATCTATTGAGAATAACAAATGAATTGGCCTATAGGGGCGATGGATTTCCCAGAAAAAAATCAAAGATGTTTTGTATTTTCTATCGTACACATTTCTAAAGAATGTGGGCGCTTAAGATGTAGATTCGGCAGGAATCTGGGCGCACAAGGAGAGTGAAAATTTCATCAATTAATTTTGAATATTTTTCGAATTATAACCGTTATTTGGTTTCTGTTGGATGTGGAATGAGTGGAAAAATATTTGAAATGCAAAAGGTTTTATTATAATATGGGTCTAAATATAGCAACACGATGCAATTCATGCAAAATCCTACTTATTTACAACTGTTTTTAAATGATTTTGTTGTCTATGGGTCTTCTCTCCACAAATTTGAAACGTGTAAAGGTAACATATTTCAACATTAAAAATGTCGCATTTTAAAAAAAGATGGAGAGATGACCCAGAGATGACTAATTATGTACTTTTCAAATTATTTTTTGAAGGATAAAAAAAACAAAGTCCTTTGATATGACAGTGGTGTTTCAAACAGTACTTTATAGAGCATATATTGACAAGTCTCCGTGGCTCAGTGGTTTCGTCCTGGATTTTGTGAATACATACATTCAGTGTTTTGGGTTCAAATCCAACTGGTGGTCTTTTAAAAAAAAATTAAACTTTTTTGTTTTAAATGTATGTTATTATAACATGATGTTGAATTATAATATACCGGTATATTTTAATTTGTTTTTATTGATTTCTAGATCTGCTGTATGAACAATATAAAAAAATTCTTTTCTTATTACTAGTTTTTTAGGATAACACAATATAACTTCATTAAATAATGTTTTCATTAACATTTCCAACTAGTTATCGGTCTACCTCTCATTGCCATTTTTTGAAAGCTTTGTGAGTTTTTTAATAACCGGAATAGCCATGTACTTCGACTCTCAACATAATATATTTTTGTTGAAACCTGTACATAGCCTTTCGAGGTTATAGACATTTAAATCCCAATTGATTCGTGTCGAGGATTCCTGCAAACTTACAATCTTGTGCGCTCACTTTCTTTATCGAATTTGCATTTCAACCTATCATATTGCTGTTGCAATTTTATTATTAATCTTCAAAGTTGGCGAAAACAGCAATTTCTCAGTAAAATGGTATATTTCTGAATAGCTTTTGGTCTAGATATCCTTCTGCCCCTAAAATAAATCTTTAAGATATTAAGATAGGTTTTGTTCAATGGAATAAATTAAGACAGATTTTTTTTTAAGGGCAACCTGGCCCTGGGGTCGAATTTTGCACAAACCCGTCAAAATTTTCGGAATCTGATTTATATCATAGTGGTCTATATTTACACCGAAGAATGGAAGTTCTGGATACCTCCGTATGTGAAACCGCTAGCTATGTAACACATGGCATTTTTTTTTACCTGGTTCGATTCCCATCGGTGGTCATACTTGTTCTTTTTTTAAAATAACGGCATTTATATACATCTTTTCTTTTTTTATTCAGAATTGTACATTTTGTATATTTCATTTCGATCTTCTTCCTTAAGTGCACAATTGCTCGTTGAATTTAGGATATCGATGGAAGATCGAAGTACATGTATACTTACTACATGTAAAAACAATCAACTGGAACTATACCTTAGAATAAGCCCGCTTTGTTTGAGGACAAGACTCATCCACTCTGTGTTACTCAAAACAGGTGTCAAGTAAAACAAGAGGCCCATGGGCCACATTGCTCACCTGAGCAACAATAGACGTTATAAAATCAGCTTTACGGAGTAATATACCAAAAAAATAATATGAACAATGTAGTCTAACAGATCCTGTATATAAAAAGATCAATTTTTTCCCTGGATATTCTGTTCATCATTGATCCCTTTTTGTTACAGTATAGTCATTTCACATATTGAGCATTACAGTTCTCAAGATCTAATTCAAATAGGATATAAACCTACATCAAACTTGTGAAGCCCAAGAATTGTCCAGAGGCCAAAGTCTAAACAATTTTAAAGAATCAAAAATATGTCAAAATGCTTGCATATAAGTTTAATCATATATAATAACATTTGAAATTTGATGAATTTAAACTGTTTTCTTTTGTAAAATTGGACCCCCACCCCATGTGGCTCCATCCTACTCCTGAAAAATATGATTTTGACAAAGAATCTGGGGGAATAAGCCGGTGCAAATCCCCACGACCTTCTCATACCTCTAATAAGAAGTAATAAACGTACGAGTTAACTGGGCATTTAAACGGTGGACAGTATTGTCCAAATGAAAATGTCCAAAAAGGCGTAACTGTGCTTAAATTTTATAGTATTTACATATACTTTAAACTGGCAAATTTGAAATGACAATCACGTACTCATTTAAAGAGTGTAAATACAAAAATGTTGATTACTTTCTAAAAATATTTTATTTACTAATTTACCTCAGTCATCATATACAACCCCTAACGCAGGGGAGTCGACAAAGAGTATGGGGAAGTCGATTCCACCATTTGTAGTAGTCGATTTTTTCCGCTTCGGAAACAGGAAGAATTTAGGTAACACCTTTTGTAGGTATTTAAAACAAGTTTTTTCCAAAAAAAAAATGAGTGGCGTCGGAATCAAATTGAAAGTGTGGGGGGGGGGGGGGCTAGACTTTTACAAAATATTGACAAGCAAAAAAAGGTCTTTGGTATGTATAAATTTGCAAAAAAAAGTTAGCGGCCCCCCCCCACCCCCCGGTTCCGACGCCTATGATATATACCACACGGAAGACAGCGGTAGTCAAACCACTAACGTATAACAAGGGGACTAGTTTTTCGTCACTGGTCATACTTTGTGTTGGTCATTGGTCCGAGTGGTCTATGTGTCTTCTGGTACAACTACTATGCTTTTTCTTTCACAACAAAACACGCATTTGTAATGTGATTTTCCTGCCGACACAATTTGAAGTGAAATACATGCCTAGTTAATCGTTGAATTTTCATTAGGCGCATACTGTACGTTTGACTTAGCTTGTATTCTGCATTTTGAGCACAATTACATGCTTTTGTCCAGCGTATGTCCCTGTTGTGTTAACAAGACTCTCAAGGATTCAGAGATGGAACGTTTTATCTTGCCATTTAATAGTTTCTTGCAAGCACAACAACCATCTGTTTACAATATGAAATCGTGCAATCTTAAAGAGAATAACATACATTTCATATTTTATAAAAGTAGTAGAAAACGCATATCAAATAATTTCAATTTATTATTAGCAAATTTTTAATTATTAAGAAAATAAAAGAAAAATACATTTTAACAATGTATATTATTAAGTTTAAAAAGAAAATTACATTTTAACAATGTAAACAAAAAGATAAACCAAAAAACTCAAAACGCGTACGACTCGAACACCCACTTTTACATTGACATTTGTTCAAAGAACTCCACGCTTACCACTACACCACCGATTCGCTTGTTTAGAGGATATAATATAGCTGGTTGTATTGTTATCAGTATTACGCAAACAACCGGACTTAGCTATTTAAAAACCAATCTTAAAAATTAAAAGAAGAAAACTTACTTTTTACCATAGAGTGGGTTTTCGTACCATTTTTTGGAAAATCGAAAAAGATAGACGTTAATATGTGTTATCAATATTCGTTCTCTAAAAAATGGTACGATGACCCACTCTATGAAAAAATATAATTTGAACATCCGATTTCTATATCATTTTGTTGCCAAATTAGCATATAACTATTTTGTTGTCTTAATAACAATTAAATGTGAAGTTACTTTTTGTTGGTTATGGCAGCACTGAATGAATATGATTACATATGTTTAATAAATGTAACAAAAGTGAAATTTGTTAGAAAAAAAAATGTTAGTTTTTTTATGGACCCATGTGGATTTTTGCCTCGGCTTATTCCCCCAGATTCTTTGAATCTACACTATCTAAGGTTGCTTTCACTAATGTTGCGCCTTTTCTAAGAACATGTTTTTTAATAGAAAAAGATTTTTCTCAATATATTCCTTTGTAAAGATTTAACCGGTCCCCATTGTGCCCCTACCCTACCCCCGGGGATCATAATTTGACCAAACTTGAGTCTACCCTACCTGATGTTACTTCACACAAGTTACAGCTTTTCTGGCCAGTCGTGTTCTCTTTATATTCCTATGTAAAAATTTGACCCCCCCCCCCCCCATTATGGCCCCACCTTACCCCCAGGGACCATGATTTGAGCAAACTCCAATCTACACTATCTGAGGATGCTTCCATACAAGTTTCAGCTTTTCTGGCCTAATAGTTTTTGAGAAGAAAATGTTTAGAGTTTAAAGAGACTTGGACACGATTTAAGATCAAAAATTTTATTTTTATTTTTTATGTATAAAATGGTTTACTGGTGCATTTTAAATGATTGACCAAAATATTGAATGTTAAAGTCAAGCTACAAGCGAAATACAGAGGTAAGAATTGGTTGTTATGTAAACAAAGCTCGAGTCTTATAGTTGTTTACAAAAAATGTAATGAAGAGAATTATCATTTCTTTGACAAAATGACAAGTAAGAACAATTTAAACTAATTTAGTATCTTCATAAATACTATTATCAACAAAAGAAAGATACATTTGATTGAAACTTACGCCAATACAACACATATGTAAAAAAATGACAATATTCGGGTTTGTTTACAAAACAAAGAATTATGAAGTCTGTATCTTGCTTATAACTTGATATTTGACTTTCAAATTTTGACATAGCATTATAAACCTCTATATTATTCAGTATAAACATTGTAAATGGAAAAATAAAATTTGAAAATCTTATGTCAAATCGTGTCCAAGTCCCTTTAACTCTATATACTCCTATGTAAAACTAAGACACCCCCCCCCCATTGTGGCCCCACCTTAGTCTTCACCCTGGGGACCATGATTTGACCAAACTTGAATCTACACTGTATGAGGATGCTTCCAGACAAGTTTCAGCTTTTCTTGCCGAATGATTTTTGAGACGAAGATTTTTAAAGATTAACTCTATATACTCCTATATAGAACTTCGATCCCCCATTGTGACCCCACCTTACCCCCGGGGACAATGGTTTGAGCAAACTTGAATCTACACTATCTGAGAATGCTTCCACACCAGTTTCAGCTTTTCTGGCCAAATGGATTTTGAGAAGAAGATTTTTAAAGATTAACTTTATATATTCCAATGTAAAACTTCGAACCCCTCCCATTGTGGCCCCACCTTACCCCCGGTAGCCATGATTTGAACAAACTTGAATCTACACTATCTGAGGATGCTTCCACACAAGTTTCAGCTTTTCTGGCTAAATGGATTTTGAGAAGAAGATTTTTGAAAAATATCAACAAATTTTCAATAAATCCTAATTATTTCCCCTTAAAAACGGCGTGTCCTTTATTTTAACAAACTTGAATCCCCTTTACCCAATGATGCTTTGTGCCAAGTTTGGTTGAAATTGGCCAAGTGGTTCAGGAGAAGAAGTCGAAAATGTAAAAAGTTTACAGACAGACGGACGCCGGACAAAAAGTGATCAGAAAAGCTCACTTGAGCTTTCAGCTCAGGTGAGCTAAAAATTCATGCCGAGCAAAAACTGAATATTGCGTTTGCTTTTTCAGAACATCTTAGAAAATGGTACAATTGTGAGCGAAGTATTGCAAAGTAGATGCAGTTCGTTCTTTGCAAATAATGCGTGCATTGGTGACATTTTATGCTCAAATGCAGGAGGAAGGTTTATAGATTTGAAAAATGGGGGTGGATCGGTTAGAATTTGAAACCCGTCTCCTTGTCATCCCGGCATCAGGTAAGTCCCTCTATACAAAGGATGCAGTTGTTTTAAAATACGGAAAAGAGTTCAGTTGATTGCACAGTGAATGATGATAGTGTTCGAAAGTCTCGTAAAAATCCATCTACATCTATAAACATTATTCTTTCTGTTATTTCTGTTGGAAAAACTAAGGCGACGTGCATTATTTGTAGCGAAGAGTCAAAGGGTTGCGACCTATAAAATCGCGTCACGCGAGACTTTCGATAGTTGCTAATATGTTCCTGGTTGTAAATAAACGCATATAAAAAAAACATGTATCTATTCAATTGTTATTCGCAATAGATCCTTTAGAAGGACGTCACATAACGTTGCTGAAGAACTGTAGATCTACGGAAAATTTGGATTTGACCACAGAGCTACAGTTCCAGCTATACAAAAAACTGTTTATTTATTGCACACGGTTTTTGACCTATCAAAATAAGGATCTATTGCGAATAAAAATTGAATTTACCTTTAGGACCGGTACTGCAATTTGCTTCGCGTCATTAAAGCACGACTTGACTCTCTACGAATTTCCTACATTGTTATCAATAAAGGTGGCTCTATACACCCACAGTTTATTCCAATTTTCAATAGAAGACCACAAAACATATACTTATTAAATATTAAAATGATGATAGGGATACTACAGGTATTTTTGAAGAATTTTTTATCTTAACATTCAAAAATGTTATTATTGCAATTTTGTTTAGTACTTCCCCAAAACATAATTTTTCATATTTTCTTACTGTGTTGACACATCATCTGAAAAAGTTGCTTGATGTTATGAGAAAATGTGTTTTAATAAATGTGACATAAAAAATTGAATGAAAATCATTGCAAATAAACACAAATAATATTTTAAATTTCATTTGGTATGAAAGTTCCTCAGGTAAGGGTTATCGTTCCTAAGTCCTAAAGCCCAAACACCTTGGGGACTTTTCATTTCTGAGTTGAAGAAAATTTCCTAAATATTCATTATAGGCCTGTATCAGTGAATACATTCGCTTTAATGCAAAACTGAGTCAAATAAATAAAGGGGAAAATTGACTAGGCTAATAGGATTTATGTATCCCAACCTGAGAGAAATTCAAAGCCATCTTCCCAAGCCCCTTCAGGCGGTAAGGAACATCTGTCGATATTAATGTGCATTAAAGTATATTATAATTGAAATACTTTCACCGGTTTAGAATTTTCTTTCACAGTATTCAACCAAAAATACGTTTTAGAAATTTTGGAAAGTTTTAAAAAAATTATTGTTCTCAACGGGAATCGAGCTCATGACCTACAGTTTCGTAGTGAACCGCTACAGAGTATCACATCGATGATGGGAAAGAAACTATTTAAAAAATTATACTTGATTTTATTATTTATTTCGATAAATAATACCACACAACGTGAAGGTGTCACATACCACATTACTTGTAAGTAATGAATTTTCCAATTATCAAATTAAATCTATTCATTTAACAAACTTTTCAAAAGAGCAGTCCCCATACAATTCGCCTAAGTTTAAATCAGCCAGTATCGGAATTGCATGCTTCCAGATTTACTTTTTTGCGTACTGCGTCATCAAAAAGTGGTGTATAGAGCCACCTTAACTTTCTCGCAGTGAAGATGTCAAATCTTCTTTCTGTAAATTGAAGTTAAAACCCTTGTGCAGTCATCTTTGTTCCACCAGTCTTCATCGAAACTTTCGTCAATGTATAGTATACGTCAATGTATAGTATAATGTATAGTCTGCATAGGCATCAGAACGGGGAGGGGGGGGGGCGGCAAATGTCAAACAACCGAAGAAAATAAACTCTGATTTGAGAATCATGTTCCTCACGAGGGACAATTTGCATTCAGACGCGATTCAAAACAGGAATCCGACAATAAGTGTATACAGCTAATTGTTTTACCGAATTAAGAGGCTCGATTGCCCTGGCCATTTAAAAGAAATCTGTAAAAAGATCCAAATTTCAAAGCTAAAATATATGGGCTTATATCTTTACTAAATGATAGTTTATAGCTAAAAAATCATGTACCATTATTTGAAAATTTACGGAGGATCTAATAGTTAATTAGTTGACCATCCAGCATCCGTAATGTTTCTCTTTTCTTCTGATGCCAAGGACGATGCACCGTTGTTTTCTTGCCCTCGCCTTTTTTCGGCGGAGAATTTCCAATAACTTATTTGGAGTTACTTCTCCAGTAGTTTTACCTAGATTTGCAAAGCCAACAAATTTTTTTTTAATGGCGACAGGTCTAGTAAACAAAACCAAAATATCTTTCTTTGTATTCAAGTCAGTTACTAGTATCTCATCAGCTATCATGGAACATACCCTTTCCCTGTAAACCCTATACAATTTTACAAGTGAGGACTTTGCGAACCTTGTTCTGAGTGCTTTTGCTGGCATATCGGGCATTATTATTAGGTGTCCTTAGGCGAGAGCTTATATACTAGTAAACTGCTTGTCGTGCTTTGCCAAAAAATGAAGTAGTGCCAATAAAGATGGTTGTATCTCTGAGGGGAATGGTTTGTTTCCCGCGTAGAATGCTCACATCTACAATTTCTCGCGCATCTTAATGTTGTGATGATACTTATCCGATTTTATTTACTTTGATAGGAAAAGACGAAGTTGGCAGTTCTGGCTCCACCGTCACCAAAATTTTCAAATCCCTCAACTCATTCAACAACTAAAACCCTTTAAAGAAAAGTGCATAAACTCGAGGTCAAACCTCAGATTTGAGGCCGCGTATTGACTTGAGGAAAGTTGGTGACGGCGGGGCCAGATGTCATTTTGCACGTACGAAAAAGTTTTGGCGTTGGTGTGGTTATCATAATTGTAATGTTTTAGAAAGGCAAACATTTTCCAAATATTTCATATTTAATGAAAAGTTTCGTTACAAATGCATTTTGTTAAATGTCTAACTGGGGGTAAATCACACTAAATGCACAAGGACCACCGTTCAACAGTTTGCTGTAACTTCACCATAGACTGATTTTGAATAAAGTTTATCTTTTCAGCTCATGACATTGAGCTCAACTTAACTGCAACAGTTACAATATTTTAAAGATCACACATCGTTTTGTGGACGCAAGACTTTCCATCTTATTCATGTTTTGTGTTCTTCAATTTCACCATCATAATGGCATCATTCCATAGACTTTTCAATTTTGAGGTCCATAGAAGTTTCTGGCGAATCATCTGAATTTAAATACTATTTTGACTTTTATAAGCTGTAGGTTGTAGCTCCCGGTGAATATAGTGGAAAGTCTTATGTTAATGAAACAGATAAGTAATGATGAGAACGTGAAAATTGAATATAAGACTATCTGGACGCACATGTAGTAGGTTGCTTTAAACAGCTACTGATTTTAAGATACCAGGGTCTCTGATTCTTAACTTAGACAACTACAAATTCATTAAAATCATTTTTGAAAATATTCAAGATAATTTTCATTCACTGAAATACCTTTAACAAGGATGGAAAACCCTAAAGAATAAAGAAAAATTCCTTCATAACTTGTGTAATAATTTACTTTTGCCCTTTCATTTGTATTTCAGTAATATATAATCTGTTTAATCTAAAAAGAAATTCTTTCCTTACAACAGTTGCACCATAATGTACTTGTACCTATGGCAGCTGATATCAGAAAGCAAGGTAATAATGAATTAAAACATTTCAATAATATTACATTTCCAAGTCTATACAAAAACACATGGTACAAAATATTTACAGTGGGTAGTGTAATATAATAATCATATGAACACATTTGGTATTGCATTACTAACCAGGGATGAAAAGCAATAAATATCAATGAAGACTAAAAGAAAAAAAAAGGATACATAGCATGTTCACACTTGGTTTCATAACAGTCAACTTCATTATCATTCACTTCATCTGTACATAAACATAATTCAATAATCAAATAAACGTATCACATGTTTTTGTATTCTGTTGATACAATCAATGGTGATAGAAAAATACATGTTTAAACCAAAAACCAGAGATCTGTAAGAGAGACCTGGTTAAATAATTTTTTTTGCATGAACTCATTTGATTTGTGAAAGTTTGATCTGCAATTATCTCTATAACATGATCATGCTTCAAAAAAATTCTCGATTAAAAGATGACGGTTACACGGTAAGGAAAAATTTCAGTTCCAAAACAAATCACACACCCAAATCCCCTGATATCAAAGAAAAAGTTCACATGGTTCAATGGAGACTCTAACTCCTATTGGATTTCGCTGTAATGTTAATACAACAGAAAAATTGTACGTGCTCAGCATAACAAAATGGTTGGAATTCTCTTGGCACCGGTTGATGTGACACTAAGGACACCAGATTGTCCCTCAGTTTATAACAATTAGATCACATGAGTCTAATGGAACAGGGTAGATATCACAGTCGTTAGTTGAGATACCTGCGGCATTTCTTGGCGCCGCAGGTACACGGAATCTTCACCTCTTCTATAGGGAATTTGTAGTCGTAGGTTAGCTCCTCCCCTCTCTTAATTCTGTGAGAAAAACATTCATAAAAACATTAACCTTAGAGCCAAAAGACAGAAAATTGTTTAATAACTTCAGTATCTAATACTTCATTCAATTCAAAAACATCAATGTTTCTAATATCTAAGAGTAACTTGATTTTAATGAAAAAATATATTTTTTCAATGGAGAATGTTTACTACCATAGAGTCAATATACCGTAGTAGAAAATGGTATATATTAAAGGTACTTACGATTTCATAGCGAATATGACAATGTGCTTTTTACCATCCACGTTGATGACCTTCGAGTAACAGTTTGGCTGAAATAAACAAATATGATTGCTGATAATAAGTTATGTTCTTGGGTAACTCTACAAATTGTAAATGCCATGTACAGTACATGAAATATATATCTTACCTCACACGAGTGGTTGATAAACCGAGCAGCATTGCCATGCAAGGTTGCATCAATGACATCATAATCATCAATGCGGAACATGTAGCAGCCTATTCCCTACAACAAAAACACATTTCATCTCTAAGTAAAAAGTGACTTTCATAAATGTTCATTCATAAATGAATTTCCATTATATGAAGTACAAAATAAACCAACTCTAACATATTGTTCAAAGCTTACAATTATGAATTCTTTACATGCATATTTTATTTTTTGCATTAAAAATTGTATTTAGAATTTTTTAATATCATGATTGAAACCACAATAAATGTATGTCTTACTTTTCCTTCATAGTATTTCTCTCTCTTGTCTGTCAGGGAACCTCTGATGACCTCCCCTGAGTATTCGATCACCATCTCGCCCTCATCAATGTTTCTCTTACAGTATAGGCCTCTGCCATGTATATGGGACCTGAAAGATTCAATGAAATAAAAACATCTTTAGTTAAATCGACCTAGGGAACTGTTTGCACCCAAAATTTAGATATATGTAACCAGGTAGAACAATGATTCTGAAGGTACATGTACATGAATGTTGGATTGATACCTGTACACTCCCACAGCTTCTCTTGCATGCTCCTTCAGTTTCCTGAATCTCATAGCCATTGGTAGGTCCATGCTAGTAGCCCTCCTAATGAAAATAAGAGCACTAAGTTATACTGCTTTAAATTCATTTAATAATTTGCTTCTCCATAAGAATTCCAAAGATCTTGATGTGAAAATGCACCTGGTATGTCTATAACTTGTAGAGTATAATTTATATTTCATCACTGAATGAACTAAAAGACTGAAGTAACTAACAGAGAGACCTTCTTCCTGGATTTCTGATTTAATACCATACCTAGCGTACCTAGCAGTAACTAATACAGAGACCTTCTTCCATGACATTTAATACCATACCTAGCGGACTTGTGGACCATTTCAACGTCGTTCTTCCTTTCTTTACTGCCCGGCATCTCGCGATATTGAGACATCAAGAAACTAAAGATGTCAAACGGTTTCCTGGTCTCGTATGGCTCCGATCTAATACATCCTGATGGATTTTCGGGAGGTTCCTACATAAATCATAGAACAGAAACATCCAGTTAATGATCTAATGACAAATAGAAAACATTTCACCTTCCATCTGTATAAGATTTATAGTCTTACTTCTTCCAAGTCTGTGATGTCATACTGATGGTATTTGAAGTTGTAGTTGCGACAGTTCTGAGCCCCGAACAACTGCTCCAACAAATAGATGACCGAGTTAAAGTTCACACCAAATAACCTGTCTGGATCTAAATCTATGAAAATGAAATGAACAGGAAATAAAAAATTTATGCCTTTCTAATGCCATTCATCTTATTCTAAATTTGTTTTAAAAAGATGAACAAAATGAGAGTTAAATGCTTGCTATTCTGAATTTATGTACATACTAGTAAATGACAAGTTCTTCATTCTGGCAGAAGATCGCACATCCTGCACCTTCTCTATCACCTGCTGCCAGGCCTCTGTAAAATAAAATAATAATTTGAATACAAGTACATGATTTTCCCTTCAAAAATAAATAGGAACCCTTCTGTGAACAAGTTATAGGGTGTCAGACATCACTAGAGGTTGCAGATTAGACTTAGAGATTCGAGGGTTACTTTTTTATCTATAACAAGAGTTATATATCAGGACTTCTTTGGGTCAAATGCCATCTTAACATTGTGAACTTGGTCAAATGACTTTTTGTCAGGGTCATGAACAACTTTTGAACAATGTGTTAACCTCTGATTAAATACAAGAAACAAGATGCAACAGTAAAATTAACAAAAGGGCCCACACAAATGGACATGACAATTCCTTTATACATGTGCCCCCAAATTTAGTTTAAATCCCCCAACATGCACTGTACATTCTACATACCCTCCATTGTTTCCCCTTTACAAGAGAACCCATCATCACTTGAGATCTCGAACTGGAGTTTGGGTCCCTCCTTTTTGTTCTTGCCCAGCCTCTTGTCCCTCTGCTCCTGCTGGAACTGACAGAGGGGGGTCTCCTCCACCTCCTCCTCTAGGGCGGGCTGGGGCAGACTCATCGTCTCCTTGTGGGAGTGGATAAACGGATGGCTCATGGTACCCGAAAACCCTGAAAAATTCAGTGTGAACTAAACTTTATTTATGTGGAATTTTCGATCTATATCTTCATGCATTTTCAAAATTGTCAACTTTTTTAATACAGGGTAGGTGATTTACAGTAAAATAAATTGAAATTGTAAAATTTTATCAGGTTAAAAAAGCTGAGTGTCAAAGAATTACTTTTTTACCTGATGATTGGGGTAGTCCCAGTCTCACTTTCTGCGGGCTTTTTCTATTGTGCTTCTTCTTCTTCTCCTTTGCTTTGACCGCTGCCTTTGTCTTGACTCTGACAGACATCATGTCATAGTTCTTCCCATGTTTCCCGAGAATCGGAACAGCCTTCTCACCACCAAGTTTCTTCATTATTGCCTTCATGACTTTTGGCTGGATGGCAAAGTTCTTTTCCATGTCAACTCCTTTAGGGGTTGTTTTTATGATCCTTTTCACAATCGTCCCATCAGCCTTGCGTATGATGTATGGCTTAACTCCCAAAGTTTTTAAGTCGGGCATCATCTCTCCTTCATCTCGCTGCAGTTTTATTGAAGCTGGTAAAAGACTTCTGCTTTGAGCTATGGCTGGAGGAAGACGAGTGTGAGAAGCAGCCTGGATGGCCATGGAAGAGGAAGGAAGGCTTCCACCAGTGAGAGATGATAATGTATCCCTAGAAGCTGCATCTGAAATTTTCCTGAAAATTGTCTTTCTCTCTGAAGAAGCAGGTCCAATAGGTTTGCCTTTTAAGCCTCCTGACTTTATGGCGGTTGAGAGCGAGGTTTCAGAGCGATTTTTGAGAAGTGCACTCAGCACTTTGTTAGCTGTGGTCGAAGAGCAGTGAGCCCGGTAAGTGGTACCACTTCCCTTGCTGGAAACTGTGAGAGTTGTTGTCGATGTGACACGATGAGACGTTACAGACATGTTGTATTTGCCTTTCTGAAGAGCTGATGGGTTTAGTTTTGCTAAAAGGGAAGTAGGGTCATTCAAAACTGAGGCATCAGTGGTCATTGCTATTGGTTTTCCATCTACAAACACTCTTACAAGGGTTGTGGTTGTACTTGACGTACTTGTAGGATAAACTGCATTGCTTGCGACCAGAGAAGTGTTCTGATTCACATACGGTGTTAGTTGGGGTCTCATTGGAACAGTTTTAATGGCTGGCCCTTGTATCTGGACTGGGGATTGATTCTGGATACCCTGTGACCGAATACCAGTCTGAAGTCCCATATTTGATATTACATTTGGAACATTATGTAGTGGTGGAATGTTATGAACTTGTGGAACATTTTGAACATACTGTGTAGTGTTTATTACTGGTGACACACCAGAATTGAGCAGATTTTGGCTGACCCGAATTCCAGCATTATTAATCAGTGACAGTAAGTAGTTGTCAAGCTGTTGAGGAATACTGGGGTTCATCAGCTGATGTGGAGGAACTGTTATCAGGTTTTGACTTTGTGGAACAGTGATCAAGTTCTGATTTGGGGGCAGGAGATATGTTTTCTGGGGCTCTGGAACAGTCACAATTGCAGAAGATAAAGCTTGGTACCCTGGTGAAGTACTGCTGACAGAATACATAGGTGTTTGAATACCACCTGTGACTATCGCTGGTTGTGGGGAGGCCAACATCGGACTTGGTGACATCATAGGCAGCTGCTGATTCACAGGTAAAATGGCACTCTGGGATGGAACAATGACAGGTGCTACAGGAGTCGGGTTAGAGGGCAGTAGAGTGTTCATCGTCTGAAGATTTGGTGGCGAGTGGGATATCACTGCACCTTGAGAAGGCAGAATCACATTTGGCGACTGCATCATAGCAGATGGAGAGACAGCATTTGCTGCTGCCAATAAATTATTTGCTGCAACAGTGATCTGGGAGGATATATCAAAGTTTTGAGGTAGCACTGAGTTTGAGGAGGAAGGAGCTAAGTTTGTTTGTACTGTTGAGATACTTGGCTGTGACTGTGCCTGAGTGAAGTGCGAGCTTGCTGACACAGAACTTAACACCGATGTTGTAGATTGACTGGTCAAGGACTGGAGTGGAGATGACCTCGATATTGGTGTGATGCCTATGCTGCTCTCAGATTTACCCAGAGTACCAGTGGCTCTCTTATGAGCTTCAATGATTTTCTGGATATCTTGAGGAGTCACACTTGAAGGAAGATTGACTTTCATCACGGAACTCTTTTCTCCCGATGAACTTGAACCTTGATCTTTTCCATTTCCTGTGTCCGTCACATACATGGTCTTGTTTGTGCCTTCTTCTATTTTCTTTTTCAGGAAAGCTTTTATACTCTTGATTGTGGCCTCTGTATCTATTTTAGTCAGAGAGGAAAGGTCAACTTTCTTATCAGTTACTTTGTTTTGAAGTTCTAAAAGTTGAATAGGTGTCAGTTGTTGTATTGCGGGATCATTCATAATTCTATCTACAAACAAGTCTGTGGAAGAACTATCTTCCATTTTGGATTCAGAACCTCTGCTTTGTTCAGCACCTAAGGGGTCTGATTTAGATGTGGCACTTTTACTGGTGTTCATTTCAACAGTTTTATCATCACTTTTCTTATTTTTAGATTCTGGATTTTTGAGCACAGACAAATTTCCAGAACTTTTTTGGGAAGCACCGATATCATCATCCAAATCACACTGGATCTCACAGCTTCTAGCTGTTGTCTGTTTTTTGTCTTTCTTATTGAGAAAATCCCCCGTCTTCTCACAAAAGATGATGTCACTTTCTGGATCTTCGTCGTCTGCAATCATAATCACTTCCTGTTCAGAAGTAGACTTCACATTAGGGACTGGGCATTTGAGCAGTGAGGAGGTATTGGATTGTTTAATCACATTTAGAATGGAGTCCTTAATATCTGTCTCACTATTCTGCCCTTTGTTTGATTTCGTTTCCATTTCTCCTGAATTTCCTTCTGTTTTTTCGATTGATTTTATCTCGTCAACTTTTGGAGTTTTTACTTTAACTTTTTCATGCTCTTCATTTTTCACACTTTTGAGTTCTTTCTTCTGAGAATGTCCATCAGAATTATTGGCTGAACCAGCTGTAAATTTTCGAGGCCGTCCTCTTCCTCTTTTAATGCCGTTTTCAAGTGCAGTTCCTGACAAAGTCTTTCCTTGCACAGAAAGTGCTTGTTTTAGCTTTTGCTTTTTAATTTTGCTGTCCCTCAAAGCGTTGAATTTTCTTGACAATATGGCGTTCCTCTTTGTTACACCAGAAGTTAGCCCTGGGTATTCCAAATTAACTCCTTTCTTTCTACGCACAGGCCTGCTTTTTTTAATACTAGACAGTTCTCTGAGCTTCCTTTCACTCCTTAAGACATGTCTGACAGAGAGTTTACTAGGTCTTCCCCTTACACCTGTTTTCTTCTCTGGGGTAACTTCATTATTGGATGACTTTCTATCTGGCCCCTTCGGAGAAATTCCATCAGAACACTTTGAAGGTCTTCCTCTACCTCTTTTTGGGGTTGGAGGAGAGACAAATTCATCATCATTTTTACCATGAGTGCTAGATCTCCGAGTGTGTCTCTCAGTACATCCAATACTTGTACTGTCTGAAGCTGCAGATTCTCTTCTTGATCTTCCCCTTCCTCTTTTAGATACTGGAGAACTTTCAGACAATGACTCTTCCTGGCTATTGCATTCCTCAGAGGCCACAATCTCTTTCTTAATGTCTTCTTCAGTCATCAAAGAACTTTTCCTAGGTCTACCTCTTCCTCTCTTCTCTATCCCAGTTTTGTCTGCACACTCTGTACTTTTGTTTCCTTCTGTGGATAAAGACTTCTTTTCTTCTGTGGATAAAGACTTCTCTTCCTCATTCTGTTCATTGGGTACAATTGATGACTTTCTTGGTCTGCCTCTTCCTCTTTTTGGTGAAACATCACTTTCAGAATCATCAACTTCTTTGGTTTTGTCATCTTCTGCTTTCACTTCACACAAGGATTTCCTGGTGCATCGATCTGAAGAAACGGCCCTCTCTGCTGACTGACTACTTTGTCTCCTTTTTCTTTCATTTTCAGTATTCTTCTTCTCATCATCTGAAGACAAGAAGCGTTTTGAACCCTTGAGATCATTATTATCTTTGATTTCTTCTTTTCCTGTTTTAAATGGTCTACCCCTTTTTCTTGGAGACAGTTTGGCTATTATCCCTTGCTGAACTTTCCTTGGGGAGAGTTTATGCAGAACCAGTCTAGCTTTTTGACAAGAAGTCTTAAAGCTAGAAAATCTTTCTTTCCTTGCAGCACTCTCAGATTCTCTCTCTTTCTGCTCAATCTCCATGACAACCTTCTTGACAACTGTCGTCTGCCGCATGGAATATTTTCTTGCTCCGCCTTCATTCTCACTCTCCTCCTCTTCATCACTGGTGCTTACCTCAAAATCGCATGTCTTCACATGTGTCTCAAAGCTCTCCTCAGTGCGATACAATCTCTTACAAGTTGGACATTTAAATGGCCCTTTAGCTCCCGGACTGCTTTTGGCTAGGCTTTCTGCCTTAATCTTTTGTGCAATTTGATCATGTAGAGGAAGGTCACCTTTCCTTTCCGATGATGCACCACCCTGAGTGCTCCTTCGTCGTAATGGATAGCTCTTGATTGGGGTTTTCTTCATCTCAGCTTTTGTCTTCTTGGCCTCTGGGGTCCGCGCCAGTCCTAACCCTTTGAAGAGATCATTCTTTTCTTCTTCAGTCCTTGTGTCAGGAATAATGGCATCTTTTACAGACACTTCATCTAAAGGGTTCTGTTCTCTGTTAGAACTTGATGAAGACTCCAATGCAGTTGTCTTATCTTCATCAATGTCAGCAGTTTCTGATTCACAAGTTTTCTGTTTTTCACATTCTTCTTTATCTTTATCACATGCTTCTACTTTAATGTCCATCTCATTCTTCTCAATGTCACTCTTGTCAGTACTGTCTATTTCAGTAACTTTTACACCTTCTTTTGATTCCGTCCACTTGTCATCACTTTCAGACACGTCTACCAGATCTTTGTCCACAACTACATTGTCCTCTGTTTTCACTTCCCCTGCCTCTAAGAGACTTTGAGCATACTCACTGGACTGTTTATCTGTAACATCCCCAGCACTGAAGTTATCAGGCTGCATCACTACAGATTCAGAAGGCTGAACTTGACATTCCAAAATCATTTCTCCCTTTCTGGAATCTGGCATGGTTTCATCTCCATGTTTTTCCTCCAGCAATTGTTTCTGGGCCTCACTCAAAATTTCTTCAAAAGTTGGCCTTGGTGTTGTGTAATGAAGCCTTCGAAGGTCAGGGCGTTCCACAGTGAGTTTTCTGTACCCAATCAGCTGACCCTCACGACCATACACAGGAATTCTGTCATTCCGTTTTGTTGTTTTTTCATTTGAAGTCTGCTCCTTAACGCCTTCAGGGGGAGTTAATGATGGTTCGTCAGCCACCACTGTACACTCCATGGCTTTTTGTGTTACATTATCACTGACTTCTAAACTGGTGGCTGCAAAATTTAAAAAAAAATGCATTATTAAATTCTGGCATTTAATGATTCATAACAAAATGCAAATAAATAAAATATCATTTGATGATCTTTACCTTGAGTATTGCTTGTTTCTTCTGAACATGATGTAGGAGTTATAGCAGAGCTTGTTCCTTGATTTGAGTCCATAATCTGCAATTTTTGCAATTATTCATATCAATGAATATCTGTATAAATATACATGTAATCTAAATAATTTCATCAATTAATATCTACATGTATATGAGATTTTTCATTTTGTTGATCTTAAGAATTAAAATCAAAGTATTCAAAAAATTTTTTTTTACCTCAGTATCCATCTTCTCTATAGCAATTCCCTCTACAGCTTCTCGACTTTCAAGAGATCTTTTATCCAGGCCTTTCTCTTGCACTGATTCCATTGATTCTGGAACAGATTCCTTTTCAAACATTAGCTGTTCATCAACATCATGAATTGTGGACACATCCTTATCAACCGGACTTGATGTGGTCAGCTGATTTTGAGTCACTTCCATTGCTTCCACAGAATCACTTACAGAACGAGTTTCTTGTTCCTTCTGATTAACACCAAGTTCTCTTTCAACTTCGAATTGTTCATCTGGGGTTTTCACAAATTTTTGTTCATCATTGCAACTGAGATCATCCGACTGAACTTTATTTGTCAAAGATGAAGACTGATCAGCTTGTTTATAAGACACTGCCGAGTCTGCATTAATGCCCTCTTTTGGTGAAGGTTCTTTCATATTCTCTGGTAAATCCCTGGACTCTTTCTCATCATCAGTGCTTGATGTTTTCCCCTGAATTTTTGAATTATTCTCTTTCACAGAGGAAAAACCAATTGGCAAGAAATCTGGGTTGGCCTCTTTACTGATTTCACCAAGGTGTTCTTCTGTTGACTCTACAGACACCATGCTTTCATCAGTGGCTTGCTCTGATCGACTTCTCTCTATGGCCTCCGTTATCATCTGAAGGTCTTCATCCGAGAGCTCGGAGCAGCCTTCAGGTAAAACAACATAGGTTTCATTCGCTGGATCCACTTCAGGTGTCCCTTCTTCATTTATTGGCTCTAGACTCGCTTCTTGTGAATTGCTTTCACCAGTTTCAATGGAGTCTTCAGCTTTGTTCAAGTCTGTGACCTGGGTATTACAGTTATCGTCTATGAGTGGTTTCACTGTTGTCACTTCTTTGTTCATGGACAGTTGTTTCTGCAGACTCATGGTAGGTATGGGAGAGAACATCCTCTCCTCAGAGTTTGCTCTGGAATTGGTTCTCGTGTTTCCAGCACTCTGATGGCCTTCAGACCTGAATGAGGGAGAAAATCGGACAGGTGGTGGTGACAATAGACGATCCACTGACTTTGATCTTTCTCGGCGGGGCATTGTTAGAGCTACATCACTCTTTCCACCAGCTGCCATATTCAGTCTATCTGCAATTTTTATCAAAGTTCCAAAATCATCCTTTTCTCGTGAACAGGGTTTTACTGTCTGTTGGAATTTTTGGGGATCTTTCAAGTTTAAGAGCCTAAGAGTATTTGGTGAGAGCACTCCCAGATTGACAGCTGGGTCACTGGTCTTCCTCTTCTTGACTACTGGCCAGGAGGAACTCAGAGAATCATTGCCCACATCCGAAGCACTGAAACTCTGATTGGAGTTGAGAGTACTGTTGAGTATCTCGCAGTCACCGGATGTATCAAAACTCTTGGAGAATCCGGACTCCTCGCTGAGTCCACTCAGTTCTAGACTCCGAGTCCGTGGCCGGCTGTCCGGGAAGAGATTGATTCCGGGAATGTTTATCTGAGACAGAGGTACGTAGTCTGGATGAGTTTCGTCATGGATGATGGTGATGTCTTTTATCAGCATGGCGGCACTCTTGGGGCTGTCTGGCTTCACCTCGACAATCCGACAGGTGTAAACACAGCGCTTTCTGATGTCTTGTGTGCTCCAAAAGACTCGTGTAGAGCTGAAAGAAATTCACAAACCAGTTGTGATTTCAATTAATATGTTTATCAGCAAAAAACTCAATCGCAATATTTCAATAAGTAATGGTATTCCTCTACTTACGAAAACTCTACAGGTAATAGTAGGTCTTTGGTATCAGAGATTGGAGATAATCTTCCTAGTTCTTCCACAGTACATGAGCCTTAAAAAAGAAATGCAAATTTAAATTTTCTATAAACACAATGACATACATGTACATGTTTAAGTAAAGAAAATCTTCTATCCCAGAAAAGTATTTCTTGAGTTGATCAAGACACATTCAATAAGATAAATCATTGTAGTTACAGGTACAATTATTCTGTGGATAGAATACCACACCCTATACTGACCTACGATCACACTGACAGTGGAGGGGTCAAGGCCTTTGGACCACGTCTTCTTGTTGAATTTGAGGTCTTCCATTGATACACATACCCTTCTGTTGACCGCAAACTTCTCCTTTGCTACCAACTGAATGAAAGCATCAAAGACAAGAGATATTAAATAGTGTAGTTTCAGAAACTTGAGAGACATAGATGTCAAAGTACATGTATATTCATGGGAAATTTAGCTTTTAGGAAATCAGTCTTTTTCTGATAAAAAATCAGATAGCTATCATACTGATAACTTTATGAAATATTTTTAAATGAAACGTACAAATGCATGTACACAGATATCAAGACTGTTGATGCTGTCAATCTGGTTAATTCACAGAGTAAACAGTTGAAATAAATGTACATGTATATATAATATACATGTTCATTCTTCACAACGTAATAGCTTTCCTGTTGTTTCTACACACCTCTCCATCCACTTTTTCTCTGTGCTGGGGACAGAACACCTTCTTGTCCTCCTGGAACAGACAGAGTTCATGCCGGGCACACATAAAGTGGTAGTTGGCTGGACAGCCCCTAGTGCAACACCCCACAGTGGCCCCCGCACGCTGACAACTGTCACACCGCTACAATCAAATGTGGAGACAACTATGAAATCCATTTTAACTTTCAGTAAGAAGAAAGCAGGCTACTACTTCTTGCATTCAATTGCATTTTATTTCCATCACATATTTTTTACATATTTTTATGGTAAAATATGTATTATTTTGCTTTTTCTGACTTTAAGGGCACTACCCCACATAATGTAACTTAAATTCATCATTAAAGAAACAGATTCTGTATTTCAGGTACATTTGACATAATGGAAACCTTATCATCATTTAACATTGAAGCATTAAAGATTAATTTAAATGTTCATTAGAATGGCTTTTTCTTTAAAAAAAACTTGTGTCAAATTAACATGAAAACTGCAAGAGGTGTTGATTTCCAGCTTGTAAATGAAGTAAGGTACAGTAATAATATTTCCAGTTTCTACACTTACCATGACTCGTCCCCTTGACAATGCAGTCTGGACGTTTTGTAGTGTCCCATCATGCTCCTCTTCATACACCTCGGCTGACCACAGGGCACAGTTTACATGGACCCAGTCATCCTGACCCACATACAGCAGACGACCTGCATCCTAACACACAACACACAGACAGTTAATTTACTCACACATATACTTTCATTTCTATTGAAATATCTAATGTAAAAAAGTATTTTCCATTCAATAAAATATTATTTGCAAATAAAGACAGATGTTTTGTAAAAACTCTTACATTGGGATCGGAATCGCCATAGTGCCAACAGAGGATGCAGCGCCTGATGTCTTCACCGGAGTCCTCTAAATCACAGGACAGGACTTTCTCTGCGTCCTCATCCACAGCTGTAAACGAAATCAACATCCACATGAGGTTCAGTTCAAAATTCTTTTAAGAAAACATTTGAACCTAAAACAGTGCCCACTATGATTGGCTTGAAACGCATGTTAAGCTGCCTGATCAATATCAAAATGACTTTGTACACATCCAGTGCTGACAAGATTATTTCCCTTTAAGATTGTATAGTACTGTGTTTATTTAGTGATGTTCTATCATTTATGAATCACATGCCAATCGCCAGTAAACTATATACTTGTATGTACTTACGCAGAGGTACAATCTTTTTTATGGGGGTGTTTCCGACTCTCTTGAATGGTGAAGGTTGAGGAGACTTATGGGGGTCCTCCCTTTCTAACCACTGAGCATAGGTGTGGTCCTCAAAGGGAGGCAACACTGCATCTGGTAACATTCCACTACAAAATATATCAAAATAATGATAAGGTAATCTTGCTTAAAAACATGTTTATTCCTCTATAAAATAGTATGCAACTTCATATCAGCTATTCTTTGTTCTGAGTATGGATATACAGTTATTCATTTTCTTTATTATTATCTTTCAAATTAAACAAATCAGTAAACTACTTACGGTGGAAAATTCTGGTTTTTGTCCCATATCTGACAGGCTTTAACATTGAACCATGGAAAACATTTCTCCATTTGCTGAATTAAAGAGAAAATTTCAATAAACTTGATCCCTGCCATCACTAACAAGTCCTTTTTAAATATAACAGGCCACATAGTTGTCAGCATCTTGGACCTTTGGAACTTACCTTTACAAACATGGAGCGGACAGAGTTGGTTGCCTTTTTCCTAACAAGCTTCATCTCATCTGGGTCATTTAATGCCAGGTTGATGATGTGAGCCATGTCTTCACTGAACTCATTCTGTGATCAAAAGTTACCAAAAAAATCATTTGTAAACCATCCTACACAAGAGAAGCAAAGTATTTAAATAACAGCAATGTAAAAATTCCTATAATGTTGGACTGACCACAGAGCTATACTCCTCGTTAATCATCTTCAGTTTGACTGCGTTGAAGTCCTTTGGATAGAGCCTGATGAATCCCGGTAGGAGTCGGTTTTCTGCCAGTCTCCTGGACAAAGCCTTGGTGGGGGTAACAAGACCTTTGGTCGGAGTGGACAACTGAAAAGATACACTCTTCTCCACTGTCAGGTCCACAACTCCACCCGATTTCTTCGAGGAACTCTGCACAACAGGAGATTGTGGTGTTTGATCAATGTCTTTAATGTTTTCGATTTGTTCCAGCTTAATTTCCTTTTCTGTGAGGTCAATGTTCTGATCATTTGTTTGCGGTTTCGGACCAGTGACAGAACTGTCGGTATCACAGATATTTGATTGAGATTCTTCCTCCCTCACATCCGCAGACAAAACATTAGACTGTTCGTTAGATTGATTGTCAACAATGCTTGTACCGGTCACAGACTTCTCCTTCTTGGAACCATCCACTTCGTCTTTTTCCACATTTAACAACAAATCCACATTTGGGATATTGGCAGGGATTCCCTCTGTGGAGTCCACTGTTTCCTCTTCCTTTCTTTGAGCTAGATTTTCTGAGACATCAGGGGGTAATGGAGATCCCATCCTCACATCCTCTGCCCCTACCCTGGGTGACCCAGCACTGGAATTTGGAGACACCCCTCTTGATACTCCAGGCGTGGTCAATGCCGACAAAGTCTCTACATCACCTATTGAAATTGTGTCAGAATCATTCAAGACCTCTGCCATTTCCACATCTGACTTATCCTCTGTTACTGAAGATTTTGTTTCATCCATATCTTCGTCACCTTCAAACCTGATCAGACTGTCGTCTTTATCATCCTTGGCTTTTTCCTCCACCTTCTTTTCACTGTCATCCACTAGATCCACAACAGAGGTTCCTTTTTCTGAGCTGTTTCCTTCCTGTTGCTGCTCCACAGCTGACTTGTTTTTACTTTTGAGAACTTTTTCTAATGAGGTCACAAAGTTTTCAAGACTTTTCTCCAGTTCCATTGTTGTTTTCAGTGCATCTCCATATTTCTGCTCATTCAGTTTCTCCTCTAGCTCCTTTACTTTCTTTAAAGAGATAGAAATCAAATACTGTAATTTACTGTAATCACTGAGATAAAATTGAAGCACTGCAATTTTTTGTTGTGAAATTTAAAAATTCTAAATATACTGTACATGATCTTTAATTTTTTGTATAATTATGACTTCTCAGTGTTTGCATATTTTACATTTTCTTAGCTGGATAATTAAAATTGCATTTTAAGACATTCATTTGAAAGCCTTCATCATAGTATTAACTTTACAGCTTTATCATCATTGCAAAGAGCAACAATATAACGTTACTGAATCATCAGAAAACATGGCAGGTTCTTGGCAAAAATTATGTCTTTATTAAGTTGAAATTATTTTCAATATCAACCTTTTCTTCAATATGCAGAAGATGCTGGGCACACTTGGCCTGAGTGACTGTGTTAAAGACAGACTTCAGACCGTCTAGAAACGAGTCCTTTAGGACCACCTCCCAGTGCCGAGGGCCTCGTGGGGAACAAATCTTACAGATGTAATGGACATCATCCGGGAGAACAGACATGCGCTCATACATTTCATCTGGAAAATCAAGTAACACCAATAGAAATGTGAACTTAAATAATTAAAGAAGATGTGCATATGCATGTATATTACATGCTGTAAGTATAAAGCAAAATTGATCTTGTGAGGATAATTAATCCTGCACTCCATATTTCAACCTCTTTTAAACCAGTACATTTTCAATAAACATCAAACTTAAATGCAAATAACATTCAAAAATACAAGTAGGTGTACCTGTCAGCAAGTCACATTTTTAAGACAAACTCCTACCTTTTTTTTAACAACAAAAAATATGATATACATGTATAATGAAACATTATAGTTCTGCTGTGACAGAATTAGCCCAGACACATCAGACTTACCTGTGAGTTCCTCACACTTGGCATGCACCCAGCTCTCACAGGATGCACACTGCACCATCTTACTGTCCCAATCATCATCCGAGTAACACTTGTGACAAATAGGGCAATAGTTTCCTAAAATGATAATTGATTCTATCAGTAATCAGATGTTTCATTTATATCTACGCTATTTCCTTAGTAAATTTCCACCATCACATTCCAAACAATTCATGTTATATTATTGTAGCAGTATGATACTTTAATAGTTAAATTTGTTTCAATTTATTGACCAATTAAATTTAAGGGCCCTCAAGGGGCAACAAGAAGATTGTTCAATAAACATACTAAATGCACAATAAATACTTATACAAGAGGGAAAGTGTTGCATGATTGAAAGGAGACAGACATGAACATCAGCATACATGTATATTTACATGCTTAATAATCCCATTGCATACATTGTCAAACACATTGGGATCAAAATAAATAATTACACACAATACTGTAGATTCCTTATTTTACGCGAGTACTTAATTCCGCAATTCAACGATTAACCATCAAATTGCGAGAACATAAAATCGCGAATGCCGAAATTTTATCTTAGTTTTAAGTAGTTAACAAGTGTCCCAAAATTAAAAGCGAGATTTTAGAATTCGCGAGACGGGATTCTCGCGATTTTACGCGGATATTAATTCCATGCGTTTAATTAGGAATTTACAGTATATTAGACTGGAAGTAGTTGCATCGAGTCCTATCAACAAGTGACTATGACACCGGGCACAATCAATGTACTGGAAGTGTGAACAATTACCTTTGTCCATCAGTTGTCCACACTCGTAACAGAGCTGGAAGTCGTACATCCAGGTGGCTGCCGACCCAGAGCCAGGTGTGGTGGCCCCACAACTCTTACACTTCACACACTTTGTACATATCTGTAGATAAAGATACATAATGCATTAATTAGAATCCTTTAATTTAATCATTTAATTAATCAGGTGTGGTGGCCCCACAACTCTTACTCTTCACACACTTTGTACATATCTGAAGAAAATTTATATTAATAACGAAACTACAGCACAATAATAATTTCTCAAGAATCCATCCAAATAAATTATGCATATGAACATTTGCAATTAGTTTAGATGTTGGATACCATTTCATTTGCTTTAGGTTTGAGACTATTCACTGTAATAAGCTTGGAATCTTACCCATATATTTTTCTTCTTGGACGGTTTTGTTGGGTAGTTTGGACCTAAACATTCAGGGTGGTACGTGTTCTGACATTTATCACATTGTAGAAGCTGCAAACATTTTGTAGAAGTTTTAAACTATCAAACAAGTCCGCAACACAACCTCCCCCACCAAATAAAAGTTACAAATTGCAAGATCTAACTTAGTAAGATATAAATTTCTCTCAAAGTCTTCATTTTTGTTATCAATATGTACACAAAACTCTAAGTCATCAATGTTTAAAATCAAATGATTTACACTGGCTTACAAATAAGGTAAGACTTACATTATTCTGGCGCCCACACACTTGACATGACTGACACTTTTTACAGCACCAGTTATCCGAGTGAATCTCGTGGGGTCGTTCCTCCTCCTCCAGACAGAACTCGTGGAAAGGTTCACAACACACATTGCAGTACAACATCTGAAAAGATACAGAAATGCCTCATTAAAACATGTAATGGAGTATACATGAACAAGTATTAAAAATAAAGATAAATGTACAGTTCTAGCTTTGGTTTAAATTTCTACCGTGTATATGCATATAAACTAATCGCCTGCACATCCCATTTCATCGAATTTAACTTCGGTTTTAAAATTCCAGTTCAAAATTTTTTCCAAAGACTATTAGATACCGTATACATGAAAATATTCATCCCACTTTTATTTTTGTACCATTCAACCTCATTTTCTACAGGCAAATTTAAGACAGGAGGAATTGCATTGGCTTAGATTCTCTTTTTAAACACAACTTTGTCTAAGCAAATTCAAGACAGGGTGATACTGTTTGCAAGTGCAGAAGGGTGAAAATAACATGGAGTGAAAATAACCCTATATACAGTAGTCATAGCTGAATCACATTGTGAAATATATGTCCAATAAAGGTGATTACTTCATGTTTTCCTGCACTGCCACATAGAAAGCAGATGACACGAACACACATGGGACCTGAGACAGTGAGCGAGACGCCGGAGTACCAGACCTTGGTCAGCTCAAAGACTTCCTGTCACAAAAAAGAAAACAACAATCAGATAATCAACATTATTAATAACATTAAATTGCAGTTACTCAAGACCAAGTATTTATAATACCCATCATTTTTTATATGCAAATGGTAGGTTTATATCAAATCAATATCAATTAATTACTCCAAGTACTGCAAACAAGAAGTCATTTTTTTTTCTAAAGATATAGAGATGAACTGGTTTGTGACAACCAAAATATAAATGTGTACCCAGTATTCAGTGGTTTTTCAAAAATCTCTAAACCATTTATTGCATGGGTATAATACTTGAACTACAGTATAAAGCTTATTGAAGGCTTATAGTATTTTAAGACTAATGCATGAGTATAATACTTGAAATACAGTATAAGGCTTATCAAAGGCTAATAGTGTTTTAAGGTGGCTCTATACACCCACAGTTTATTCCAATTTTCAATAGAAGACCACAAAACTTATGCTTATCAAATATTAAAAATTTAAAATGATGATAGGGATACTATAGGTATTTTAAAAGAACTTTCTAATGTTTTTTCGTGTTTTTGTAAAAGATAGCTATTAACGAATTGAGAGACATTTTTTTGTCATATGATGGATATTTCCTTCGGACACATAAAAAAATATATAACACTTCTTAACATTCAAAAATGTTATAATTGCAATTTTTTTTAGCATTTCCCCAAAACATAATTTTTCATATTTTCTAACTCTGTTGACAAATCATCTGAAAAAGTTGCTTGATGTTATAAGAAAATGTAATTTAATACATGTGACATAAAAAATTGAATAAAAATCATTGCAAATGAACACAGTATTTTTTGTGAATAAGACAACAGTACCCTATATTCGGCCTTGATTCTGTGCCGAGCAATCATGGTATTGCATTTACTCAAGACCAAGTATTTTACCCATCATTTTTTTTATTTGCAAATGGTAGGTTTATAACAAATCTGCATCAATTAATTACTGCAATATTTTATGTCTGAGTGAGTTGTAGTCCAAACCATGATTTTCGTATGTTAAATTCTGTGTTTAAAACTCTTTATCCTAAATACTTGGAAACCTCAAGTATATTATAATTGATTTACTTTCACCGCTTTAGAATTTTCTTTCACACTATTCAACCAAAAATACGTTTTAGAAAATTTTGGAAAGTTAAAAAAATTTTTGTTCTTAACGGGAATCGAACTCATGACCTACAAGTTTGTAGTGAACCCACTAACCCACTGCACTACGGTGTAACATATCGATGATGGGAAAAAAACTATTAAAAAAATTATACTTGATTTTATTGTTTATTTCGATAAATAATACCACACAAGGTGAAGGTGTCACATACCACATTACTTGTAAGTAATGAATTTTCAAATTATCAAACTAAATCTATTCATTTAACAAATTTTTCAAAAAAGCGGTCCCCATACAATTTGCCTCAGTTTAAATCAGCCAGTACCGGAATTGCATGCTTCCAGATTTACTTTTTTGCATACTGCGTCATCAAAAAAGAGCCATCTTAATTAAGACTATCATGCATAATTTCTAAACAAGAAAAGTAATGATTCCATTAGTAGTGATAAGATAGTGGCACTTCAATATCTCAAACATCAAGATCTTAAATTTAAATGTCCAAGTGACTTGTAGTCCAAACCACGGTTTCGTATGTACTGTGTTTAAACCTCTTCATCTTAAATACTTGGAAACCTCAAGATTGTTTGTCTTATCAACTTCAACATAACTAAGTTTGACTATATTTGTTATACTTTTCTCGCAAACTTACATACAAAATTCACATAAATGTGCAAATTCAAAATTACAGATGAGTTTATCTGATTAAAAAAAAAGTGGAAGCATTTTCGAATATCCTATTGATCGGAAAATGTGCATATATTGGGTACGACAAGAACATCAGTACAGGTAATTCTTTTCATTATTGTGTGGATTAGACAACAGTACCCTATATTCAGCCTTGATCCTGTGCTGCCCCTCGCTCTGAGCTGACCAACCTCTGGCTGAGGTCACAGAGTGCATCACCATGGCGTCGGATCTACCGTCATACCCCTATAACAGAGGGCATCAACATGTAATTATAACCATCGAATGGCATCTTGCCACTCCAGCACTTTACAAACAGTAAAAGTCCCTGAAGCGTTCTATTTTACCATTTTGCATTCACTCTCTGCGCTTACTGCGTTGACTCGTAGAACAGTTTTCTGTTTTACGCTCACCTACCCTACTTGTTTGGTGGTCATGGAAAAAGTTCATTGTAAGAGAAACATCCTTTGGCGGTAGGTATGCAAATAAATTGTTTATCATGCATTCATGGCACCCATATTTTTGCTCCATTCTCTCACAGTTAAGTGTTTTTTACAACCAGGTAAATTGTGTGTATTGTCACAAACTTTTCTCAATCTCTTTTGCTCATTGTTTGATCAACTTAATGGCAAAGTAGAACATTCCAGGGGCCATATACTCAAGTCAAAATACAAAGTGCTTTAAAATTACTTTATTCTAAAATATCTATTTGGTGTTTTTTCCTTTTTCCTTTATCACGTTTATTCTTTGTATATCAAATTCACATCACAATTAACTTAGTAATACACAAAAACTGAAACAATTTAATATTATCAAAGGTGTATTTTTCTTACCCTGAAGTTTGTTATCATTCTCTTTGGTTGAGAAGAATTTGATAACCTTATGCTTTCATTGGAAAAGGATTGGAATTTGGGAAAAGAAGACTGTGGAGCATGCCCAAATTCCTGCCAGAGCCTCCTACTGACATCCTCTGGGGTAAGGACTTCCGAGAATGGTCTTTTGGAGGCCAGTGATTTGTCATTATTGAGTTTGGCAGCATTGCTCAATCTATTTCCCTGTAATGCCATTCTTTGAATGACACTAAGAGCTGTCGTCTTGTTCGATGTTTCCAAAGCATCATCTTGATTGTCTCTGTATCGTGCTAAAATTTTTAAAAAACTTCATATCAAAAAACCAAGTCATCCAGCCTTAGTGTTTGAATTTGCACTTTTGGAGCAATGTCAAATTTGCATTTGTATTATAAAAATCCTTTATCTGCCATATGGAAGTGAAAGTAGATTTAATCAAATTACAGCTGAATTTTCAACTATGGATTGTAAATCTCTTACAGAAAAAAAGTTATTGCACACGCAAAAACTGTATCACGGCTTTTTAATCTAAACCTATAACGCATTAATGAAACTGTACTCCTCTATTCTTGGCAAAAGTCTAACATTTGCATGTACAAAATTAAGAGTTGATATTCCATATTAGAAACATCCAAAACCTAAAATTGGATTTTAAGAATTTTAATTTATCCTTATTTAGCTGCATTAATTTTTGTAAACGTCTTAGAACTTGATATGCAGGCACAGCTCTGCGTGCATTACCAGGCTTGGGTGCACGTCTCGAACTCCTAACTAGCCTGCTCTCCATTAAAACCACACACTGTCAAGGCATAAAATTACAACAGAACGCAGCAAGAATAAAAGAAAATAACCAAACACGTCGTGTTAGTCCAAACAATAAATCCAAACATAATCGTTTTTTGTTGCTAAAGTTTCCCTCCACAAAATCTATGGAGGCTGCCATTATTGAGGGAGGTAACTCCCAAATGATCCAGAGAACAACAAGAGGAAGCAACTCTTGATTTTCATTTTTTTTTTTTAAAGAAAAACAATCAAACACTCTAGTACATGTATATTTTATTTCCAACATATACTTTGCCTGGTGTTTATCCACTGAAAATAAACTATTTTTAAAAAAGGTTTGCAGACTTGATGAAATTTTAATGAATTTTTTTTTCTCTAAAAAAAAAATTATCAACACATAGGTTAATTACTGGTATAATATGAATTAACTACCCAAGAGCACTTTTTGCAATTTCTGCTCTGCTTTGCTGCTAAACTGCATTTGTAAGTTTTAACATCTATATGTCTGTGCATTATTAGACCTCAAAGGTAAACAAATTCACATCATAAGTTAATTTGATTTTTAGTACATAATTCTATTTTTAATAGTTTACTTTGTCATTGAAAGCAGTTGTTTGCTATTGGTTTCTAATACCTCAAAGGCTTTTGAATATTAACTTTTATTTTTTTCAACCTAAAAAGAATTGAAAATAACTGAAAATATGAAAAGCAATTTATTGCTGTAACATACCCGGTACATATTGAAAACATTTGCCTGTATTGCATGGTACATGTAGTAATTTTTTGGCAGATATTTTTTCTCAACAGAAGAAAAAAATTTCAACTATTCAAAGCCATAAGACATAGCACTTTTCTTCATAACATGGAATAAAATATTTGAGCATTGAGTTTCAAATTATTCCAGATATTACACATGACCTAATATTCTTCAGTCCTGACTGCTCACCATTCATTCCAACACTCTTATAACACCATATGAATGATATTTGTTCCAATAAATTTTGTTTCCTATGCAAGCATTTATGTTGAGCATAATCACTTTTAATTTAAGTTTTGTGCACATTAATTGCTTATAAAACCATCTGAGAACAGTGCACATTGAAGCATTTCATTCTGATTTATACAAAATCAAATTTTTGATTAGTAAGAAACCCCACCAAAATGTTTTGGGTGAAATCAATACACAAATTTACATATCTTGTGTATTTAACTGCTTGAAAATCCACCAAACATTGGTGACGATGAAAATAAATGAAACCGCTGTGTGGTTAATGCCCATAAATTTAAAAAACGCAGTGTTTAGGTACTGACAACATTTAGGTACATTGTACTAATATTAACGTAACCCCATTGTTAAAGTACTAACCTTGTTGACTGGGACTGGAAGAGAAGCCGTCCTTGTAAGGACTAATTGATGACCCGTCACTTTGATTGTCCGAGTCCCTGGCTCTCATCAGAGAACCAGGCGCCAAGCGGCTGTACCGAGGAAATTTACACCGCCTCTGTCTAAAAACAGATTCAAATTCAAATTGTTTATGCAATTTATTTGATTTTCAACAGATTTATATTCATTTATTGGTTTTACATTTAATAGTACTGGTATATGTACAAAGAATAGTCTAAACCATTATATCATTGAAACTAAAGCTTATCCAATTTTTAATACGCTTCTTGCATCCCAGGTTTATATGATTATCATTGCTGTGGAATTCAACATATGTTATACAGTTTTGTCTGTTCACAATTTAGCCCTCATATATTGACTATAGATACATATAACATGATATATTGATAATATAACTCTAAAGATCTCATGTCAGCATAAATAAAAATAGAGGAAAATAATGAAATTACTAAAAGCTTTTTTACATGCACGCTTGCTTCATAACTCCTCTCCCTCCAAACTTTGGCTTATCACTGTGGGAAAACAGAAAAATAATTAGCAGTCATCATAAACAAATAATAGTACACAAAAAAAATTCCACTTAAAGCAACAGGACGTTCAGTAGAAATATTGTGTGTTTGCTATACATCATGTGATTTCTTAAATAAATTCATGACTATTTTGGGGCATGTCACCATCTCCCAGTATAATTCAATATGTAATTTGTTCTAGAATAAAAGATTAAGTTTATAACATGTGTTATACTGCTATTTATTTCTGTTAAGTATTGATAATACTCTTGAAATCATTCTTCCAAATCTAAATATCCTAAAGAACTGCATTTTGCCTTTGAAGGATCAATAAATAACTTGTAAGTACATTATAATAATACATGGATAGCAGGTGAAAATTGTTTACAAGTCGAGGGACAGGCTAGGAAAGCTAGATTGAGATCAGACAGAGCGAATGAGCTTTCACTGTAGTTACAATGCTAGCATACTAAATAGAGGGAAAACAGATTTATTGTTCTTAAAAGACCCAATGCAGTTCTGTAAAGAAAACCAGGTGCCCATCTGCCCATAAACAATGGAAGAGGGTGACCAAAATTTACATACAGACAATAATTGCAAACACCACAATCTTCCGAGGTACAGCCCTCACATTTCTTGCAGCGGATCTTCCGTTTTCCGTAACGGCCTTTTGGAATTTTTAATGGGGAACGAATCGGAGATTTCTTAATAGCCTGGATGTTGTCCTCTGATTGTTGGATGATGTCTTCCATAGGAATTTCATCATCTGATAAATCTGTGTAAGAAATAAATTCTCAAAATGATCTCCTTGAATGTACAATTTTGGGTATTTCATTGTGGCCACTGTAAGCCAACGTATTCCAAATGCATAGTCTGAAAATTAAAAAGGAATGGTATTTAATATTAGCAAGACACTTATTCTGTTTCTACCTTTCTTTTCCAGCTGATCCTTTTTCCATAACTTGACCTTCTCTCCACTTGGTAATGCACTGAGAGTAATTTCTGGAGACTTTGGAAACTTGGCCACCGGTTTCCCCAATACAACAGCTGCTTTACGGCACACATGTTTGATTCTAGGCCCCCTCCCATCAGACTTGGGTGAATCATCCGTTTCTGGGGAACTTGTCGTTGTGGTGGCAGGAGGAGAGGTAGTGGCCATGGGAGACAGCATACTGGGAGACTTCAGAGATCCCAGGGGGGAATTCATTAATCCACTAGTACCAGGGGAGGCAGAAGACAACGTGATCTGTGGAACTGAAATACAAAGAATCTTACGTACATGCAAATACGAATGAAAGCCAAATTTTCATCTTTAAATTCATAATCCAAAATCAAGTAAATATACTCTTAGAAATGGATTTACTTGTCACATTTATCTCCTTTGAAAAATCAGTGGACTGAGAGTTTGGATCCAGTGAGGTTCTTCTCTCTTCCAAGTTAAACAGTTTTAGACATTTATTGTAGCGGCAGTCTTGGCATATTGGTCTGTCTTTAAAATGAACTGTACAGGATCCTGAAATTTTCAAGGCAACATCAGTAAGTTATGAAAAGATGTTTGAAAAAGAACATAGGAATTGTCTAGTGATTTACACCAGTAAATGACTCAAACTCATAACATTAACATAAAAATTAATTATGAATTTTCATTATGCTTCTTGTGACAATATGATTTTTTGTTACAAGTGGAAAAAACCTGTAATAAAAATCTGTTGAACTCATCTATAAAAAAAATATTTTTAAACATTTAACGTTATCCATGTTTATACCATACCAGTAGGACAGGGAACAGCTTTCCCATTGGAGACTCTCTCGGAGTGAGACTGGAAAAATTTTCGACAGCTTTCACAGGTCAGGATACCACTTCTTCGACGAGGGGCGTTCATCCCCCTTTCACATATACGACAGATATAGTGTTTGCCATCAGAACCATCATCTGCAAGTTTGTGAACAGTTTCAGTTTACTCATGAAAAACATTTCAAATATGATGCCAGTGAATTAAATTCATTCCACTATATATCATGCTCCATTTTACATTTCACCCATAACATACCCCCAATGGCCTGCTCCAACCTAACCCCTGAAGCAGAGGGGGCCGATTTATTTTTCTGACTTTCTTGTATTTTCTGTAATCTGGCCTCCATTTTTAACTCCTTTTTCAATGTCCTTGCTAAATCAGCTTTAGATCTATTTAATGCTGCTCTGTTTAGCTGAAATTTAGCTTTGCGCAAGATGTTGTGCCCCCTCATACGTTTCACCAGTGCCTCTCGCTCTAATTTCTCCAATCTTTCTCGTTCAGAAAGTGCTGTACATGTAAATGGTGCCACTCCAAATTTAGGTGGTGCCATTATAGGCAAAGAAGGTAATTTGGATGTTAAGGACACACTGAGTTTGGAAGGTGATAAAAACAACTTTCTTCCCTCTTGTAAGTAGTCCTGTTCGTTTAGTTTCACTTTTTCCTGTTCAATAATTTTACGCGCTTCTAATTTCTTCTCTAATGACCTCTCCTTGAACTTTTTAAATGAACTATCAGACATTTTCATTCGAACCTTCAAGCTTGGCTTTCTGGCTCGCTTCCCTTCCACGATCAGCGGCTGATCGTACAAAGGCGACTGGAATCCCCCGATTCCTTTATAAAACATGTACAAAAATATTTTCATCCACAACATTTAGTAGCATGCAAGAAGAAAGAAGGTCAAATGTTAGGAAAAAGTCAAATAACTATTTTTTTTAGAAGATAACAATAATGGAAACATTAGTACTGAATACAAACAACTATTTAACTGAGTAAAAAAGAAAACTTACCTGTTAAAGCTTCAAACTTTGGTTTAACAATTCCTGATGGTGACAAGCTAGACATTGGCAAAGATGGCAGTTTCTCTGTTTCAATCTGCAATTTGGTTGATGCATTTGCAAATAATCCCATCTCAGTTGGCAATTTTGATTCAGGTGCCAATGTTTTTGATTCTTCAGGTACCTTTACGGCAAGACGCTTTGCAAAAGCCTTGGCCGTGTTTTCACTGTCTTCCTCTATAAATCTCTTGTTTGGGATGATTACACGAGATGACCGTGAACTTTGAACCGGCAACACAAACTGTTTTTTAGCGGAGATCTTCCGCTTCGTTGTCTGTTCTGGGGACACCTTGTCTTTTTTACAGGTCTTTGCTCTCTGTAATAATTGCTTCGCCTTCCCTACTGCTGAGAATTTATCCTTCTCTTTTACTTTCTTTTTTCCTTTCTCTGAATCACAATGGTCCTCATTTTCATCAACTTCTAAAGACTGTTCCATATCATCTGTATCAAAGTTTTTGAATTTTGAAGGCCTTCCCCTGTTGTGAACAATTTTCCCCACCTTACCACGCACATCTAGTCGTATTGTAAACTTTTTATATGCTTTCTGTTTCAATGTCTCAGTTGATTTACTGTCTTTCCGTGACTTTTTCATTTCTTTTTGTACTTCACCTCTTGCAGATCCTGACTCCTTTGCTTTTTTGATTACATAAGATTTTGATGGTGTGGCAAGACCTGAAAAATTGATTTATATAAAAATAGATTTTCAAATAGTCAAAGTACAGGGTGTTACTTGATTGAACAAAGTTTTTATGTATTCATTACATGTGCAATTAACATCCCTTCAAAATATTCTGCAATTAACTTTTATTTCCTTCTATAGACATGGTTTGTCCACTGAACTTCCAACCCTATCATCACTAATAACTCATTTATCTGGTAAATCATTTTTAAAAATGATCTCTGTATCAAAATATATGTACTTATGAAAGTGTAAGATGGAATACCTTTTACTGAAATTTTCATCAATCAAAAATTCTAACAATAATTGAATTTTTTCCTCACTAAAATCAGATTTATAGATGAGCAATCATGGTATTGGTGTATCTATTGCTATCTAGTTGTTGTTGTAAACTCTCTTGTAAGAAAAATTAGGTCAAAAGGTATTACTCTTACCTTCATTAATCATCTCCTTGTATGACTTTCGGACAAGTGTTGACTTCCTATTCCGTGTGCATTCGGCGGATGGAAGGTTCTCCAAACTTTCTCTAGTTCTGGATAGTCTTGTACCAGACTTTGGTGAAACTAAATAAAAAACAATTCCTCATGTAAATTAGGTCTAATAAGTATTTAAAAAAAACCATTATATCAAATGCAGTCCTGTTCATATTGCTTATCATTAGAATCTTATCCTGCCCCCAACCATGTAAATAGTGCTGAATATAAAAATTCATGGAACTTGCTATATTTATACTGAGTAGGTTGAAAGCTTTTGTCATACCTGGGGAGGTAATATCACTTTTTGCTTCTTCCGCCAACACCTTTTGTAATTTTTTTTCTGCTTGACGAACATCCTCTTTTGTAAATCCTTCAAATTCATCATCCTGTAAATATTATTAGTACAAAAGTTTTCATTGGTCTCAGAGAAAGATTTGAATAATTCTTTAAAGGGAGTTATTTGCATTATGCAAAAACCAGAAACTTTATTCAATTTATATGCAAATGTTTTCATGTGTCCAAGCACAGAGCACTGTCTTTTTATTAGATGGTGTATTTTACAACGAAAATATATTCAGTATTATGCTTGTAAGTTTTTTTTGTGTAAGTGATTTGACTGTATATCAATTCTTACATAAATGCATTTTACGTAAACAGTAGAGATTTTGTTTAAATTCATTTCAAAAATATGGTTAATATAGATTCTTCTATTGTTTTACAGTACATTGTAATGAAAATAACAAAATAATGTTCTATTAAAATGAAATGGACTCGCGAAAATATTATAGATAGCTGACATAACACGGTGCTGATTTGTGATGAAATATACAGGAAACATTTCATACAGATATAGGGTCCCTGTGATTCGCTACTATTTGTAGCAGATCTATGCCGTCTTACACCATTTTATTTGTTTTTCTAGATAAATCAAAGACTTAAAATTTTCAGAATCGGTCTATCAATGGGGATTAAGTTTATTTACGTGTGTTTAGATTAGAAAAATAAAGGACATCATCGAAGAAACGATCGATGGCGGCCATCTTGAGAGGACGCACTAAAAAAGTTGGGAATTACCTCGTCCGAATCACCAACAAGTTCTCTGAACGCACGCAATCCACGATGAATGTTTGCTACAAATAATGTCAAAGGATCGTTGGCATTTCTGGCCTCATCTGCTCCATAGCGCACACCCAGGCGATCAAATCTACATCCAGGACGGCCTGGAAAACGTAAACGCGCCATGTTGATTTCACATATAACGTTATAGGAGGCGCTTTTTATTCTATTATTAGATATAAACAAGAAATGCCCACCCTCTGGTACTGAGACTGGGTGAGAGCAGAATGTTTTAATTCGGGTATGATACACATTGATTTTTCAGGTTCATCTTTAATGTCTACTTAACAAATCACGAGGGCACCAAGATATTGATGTCATTTATTTTTATCTGTACAGGAAATAGAGGCACAATTTTACCCGCCAAATAAATAACGCGGGATTTTTCAATGTGAATGAATTTTCGAGTTGTATTATATCATGTATATATAAAGGTTTCAATAGTATAAATAACATGGCTATTCTGCTTATACAAAATAGCATAGTATAGCTCATTTCAAATACCCATTGTCAGGCATGGTAAAATTTTGATTGTAAAAGTCAGAGACTGCGATCGTAGATTATTGAAATCATGCAACAGGTAGTACAAAGGCAATTTAAGGTGTTGTGTCTTATCAAGTTGAGGAGAAAAGTACTTTGTAAAAGATAGATAATTCAAATACTGATAACTTACTTTAAAAATATATGCATTTACCTGCAACAATACAAATTTGAAGCACGTAGATGGCTTTTTAGATCAGCGTTTGATGTATTAAAATTCTAATATTATTATTTATCCCGTTGTTTATTTTTTCTTAAAATAATTAATTTTTGCTTTTCAAACACTGACGATCTATTTTATTTCTGGACAAATAAATAATATTAGTGAAAAGTTGTATTTTAAACAGTGTAAACTCTTTGTGTTTTCCCAGAGCTTGAAGTTAAGAATAATTTTGATATTATAAAACTATAGAAACCTACAGATTTTTTTTATCTGAAGTATTATATTGGTATATTGCGCAATGGTGAACTGCAAAAATAAGTTACTCTAATAAAATGCAAAATTAAGTTACTCTGAACTTGTGCCAAATCCCATTGTAATCATATTACAATAAAATGAGTTTAAGGTGGTATATGAGTCACCTCAATGTTGTGAGTGGCGAAAAAAAAAATCAATTTTAATTTTTAAAACGTATTTTTTGGTGAAATATTGTAAAATTTGAAAATTTTTAAACGGTGAAAGTATTCTAATTACATGTATAATGTAGTTTAATCCACATTGATATTGATAAATATCCCAAACAACCTTAAACCAAACCATCAAAAGCAAGCAAGTATATTTATTTTGAGCCTGTATCATTGGTTTAAACAACTTCGTTCCATGTATTGTTGAAGAATGTAATTACCCTAGAAAATTGTGTGCACTAGCTCTTTTTTTTATTCACCCAGGCTGATATAATTCTTTAATTCTCTTTTTCTTTTCTCTTTTTTCATTACGTTTAAATCGTCATTGACAAAAAAAATCCAAAGAATAGAAAATTAATTAGACAACATATGTAATTTTGTTGTGTAAAAAAAAAATTCTACGTATTTTGTAGAGACAAACGAAGAGAGAATGTTACTTGTAAGAGGGAGATTTTTTAAAATATTTAAATAAAGAGCTCTCTATTAATTAAGATATATTCAGGTATCCGGCCTGAACCAGCACCAGATTTTAAGGCAACGAAGACTTGGGAGGTAGGGGGAGACGGATCTGTTAAGCAAGGATAAAAATTTAAGTGCTTACTTTAAGTTAAAAAAGAACAACTTTCAACTACACTCCAGGACAAATATTGAACCCGTTCTTAGTGATAATAAATAATATGCGCCATTAAACCATGCAAAGGCTGTACTTTTCACAATAATTTATTGTAAATGACTCACCAAACAATTAAACTGATACCTTACAGCTTTTTATAAAGTCACAAAATTTATCGTTGTTTTATTAATTTTATATGAAAACGCAGGGGTCCATCATATATAGAAATTACAGCCAATTTTGAAAACGGATTTTGTGGGGGGTTTTTTAATTCAATATACTGTATATAGGGTATCATTTTTGTTCAACCTCCCAGACTGTCTAGTTGCAAAAATGTAATTCCTGTTCTCTTTGAGGCTAAACTCAAAACCTCTAAAAAAAAAATACATGTACAAAGTAAACTGAAACCTTTGCAAATGCACTCTTGCTCTCTAAACAACAAGATTAATTTCGACTGCTCTGTTAATATTATTTTTCACGATGCGCTTATTAATTAGTATGTTAAAAAGCAACGTGTTACAGGTTCTAACTATAATTAAAAAAAAAAAAGATTATTTTTTATCATTTCATTGGTTTTTTTTCTCCTATTCATAGGTTTACTCCGGTTTTTTTTAAAGATGTATTTTTGTGTGCAGAGAAATTTCTTATGGTCAATTGCCACCCCCACCCTCTCCTAGACCCGCGCCTGTTCTGAACTTCATGAACGTTAACAACCATGCACACACAGATTTTACAAGGGGCTACCCTAATTAGATTTATATTCATGAAAATCTCAAGGAATACTAATTGTAATTTCACGTCTGTTAGGAGATTATCTTTGAAGTGGGGGTAATAATAGTCCTCTACCCTCCCTACAACCCTTCACCTGTCTCCCACAGGCCATGCCCCGGCCCGAACAACAGGAAGTCAAATCTATTTCATCCCATTAAGATTCAATTCATAGTGGTCACACGTGTGAATTGATTGCACGAGTTTTAAACATCTGGTGCTCTAAGTTATTTCTCATATATTAAAGTTATAACAGATTTTTTTTTCTTTTTCGTTCTTGGCATGTATCTTTTATTCCGCTGTTTAGCAATATTTTATGTTTTTGTGATATTGTAGCTTATGAACAAAGAAGGGGGTAGCGCCATAAATTATTAACGATAAATACCCATTTGTAAATTGATTAACACGTTCGGTTTGAAATGCGGCTTTCTCATTGGTGCATATAGCTGAGAAATCGACCGCTGGGGTCAATGGGAACCCATAATGAAGCGATCCAAAGCGATAGTTTTAGCGTGTGATTGAAAGTGTCAGCTTTCCTTTCATTTTGCTCACAGAGAAATGGGAAATCGTAATATGCCCCCCGGATTATTCTTGTTTATGGCACCAGGTCAGTGAGAGTGGCCGTCGGTCGAGTGGATACATTTTGATTGTTTTATGGGAGACCTTCGGTCAGTGCGCACATGTGTAAATAGTATACTTCGTGTTTATTCCTTACAGTCACTTTAAATAGGACAGTTTATTGCAAAAATGTCTTCTTTTCAGAGATTGTTGGTATAATTACATCAGTGATGTTTGTGTGTTCAGGGGATTATTAGACTTGTCAGTTACGCCGGCTTCTGGATTTTGATTTACTGTGAGGTTCTCTTGTACACACACTGGAGTAGATTTTTATCTAGAGAATTTAATGTGATGGTCATTCAAGAGGAATTATTCTAATCACCACCAAAGATACTGGATATCTTTGCCTATAACAGTGTGTCTTGATCCAATGGAGAGGATATCCGTCATGTCTTACGGAGAAAAACAAATGGGATCACCGCTATGTCCAAACAATCCGGACTTTCGCCGGGGTGACGGCAGTTATAACAATCTGTTACAGAGGAGTCCGAAACCTCTCAACTCCAGTTTGGAATCTCGGCTGTCTCCACGTGTTAAAGTCGGCGTGGAATTATCTATTCTTAAATCAAACTCCCCCATGGCGAGGGATAACAAAATGATCACAGGGGGTCATTACAGAGGGGGTTCCGATCTCTCTTCTACCCACGGGCCTCTTCCATCCACCCCTTCAATCACAGACACAGAATCGGACTCCAATGGAATGTCTAATTCAAATTACGATCAAAGGAAGGTTAGTATCTAAATTGTTTTGTTTTTTGATTGTGGAAATTTGTGTGTGATGGGGAGGGGGGGGGGGGGGGCGCATGGATTGTTTTATCTTGCACTTCATGGACACTAATCAAATACCCGTTATAGTCTCAATTCATACAAAATACGTTTATTAATTATCGATTTGGGGGTAATGACTACAAGATGACAAAGCTTGAGAAAATACAGTCTAGGTAAGGAATTTTGGCAACAATGCCTTGAGAAAAATTCCTCTCTTTTTCAATATGACTTAATACACATCGATTAATCCGATATTCGTTTGTGAGAATGTAAGCCATGTTTCAATTGTTTGTGGAAATCTTATTAGCTTTACGCATTATTGCATTAGATTTTTTGTGGTAATTAAATAATAAGATTAAAAAATGAGTAACATTGATTTGAGTTCAAAGTCATATATAAATTTTTGTTAAGGTGTTGAAAATTGAGAAACGTTAGGCGTGGTATTGTCACAAGTTTTAGACAAATTCTTTAAATCCCATATCCGCTGTTAAAAAATATTTTGAAGAGAATAGAATCGTTGGATAACGAAAAGGAGATCACCGAAAGATGATATGAAAGATCCTTTGTTTTGTGAACTGAAAAAATTGTATGGTCCGTTTGAAATAACTAAACACAAATAAAAAACCGAACTTATAAACTTAAAACCAAGTAAACACACACGCCACATTGTTTAAAATGCTCTGTCCATGAAAAGAAACTCGGTAAATATTTAAATACTAAGTTACTCTTTACAAGACTTAAGCTTTAAGTAAATACAACACTGAATTTTTGATATTAATCAAACTGTGTGTTTTTGCCATTTGATACTGTGTTTGAGCAACACACGGGTCTAAAAGGCGCCGAATATTATCGTTAACACCCTGGGTTTTTCTTTTATATTCTTTTTTTTTTTTTAAGTTTATTGAAGTTACCGAGGGCATTTTTTGATAATCAATATATTTTACTCATTGTGGGATTACGCACATGTAATTTCACCGAAGTATAGTATTTTTGGACTAGTGTGAAATACACGTTTGTTTGTGAGAAGGAACACCTGTTTGTTGCATTTTTCGTACCTGTAAAATTAACGCGCTCTCCGTATGGCCGCTATTTTTTTATAACCTCATTAGCAGACACATGTGTGTTGGGGGCAACGCAAAGACATCATTTCACATCGATCGATCAATGTTTAATTGCGTTCTGTCGTCACCAGATAAGACAGAGTCTGCACCTGAAAGGCGAAGAAGTGTCTGTTATTGTTAAAGGTCGTGCAATCCTTCAATTCTCTGCCTCTGAGCAGCGTCTCTGATCCATCGTGACAATGGCATAAAACTTGGCTACAATAGCTGGATATCGGTCTCTGTTGTAACAGAGTACTTCAGCTCGTGGGAATCTCGATATTTTTTTTTGTTTAAGAATGCCCGTTTGAATCTTACCTGGACTGCATAACTTGATATGAATGTATCGATTTCCTGACACCTTTTCCCCCATCAATAATTGAATAAAGATGTCAATTAAAAGAGAATCGCAAGAATAATACCGAGAAAGATCAATAGATAGAGTGTATTGTCATGATTCGTGATTTAAATAATCCTTGAATCAAATGATGTAGTTTTATTGTTTAACTGTATACTATTACTACCAGGTGAGTTTAATTGTCATAAAATTTGGACGAAATCTCGACCATATGCTGGAAGATATGAAGACTTTGGTTTAGTTCATATTATGACTTGTTTAGAAACATGCCATCTCAACACTACGTTGATATTTATGAGTTTGTAGCAGCTTATGAATCCTGCACACGTGTTTCTCATCATCACTGACCGCGGGGTTACGCTGACCGTACGGAGAGAGAGAGAGAGAGAGAGGGGGGGGGGGATTAAATGCGACAGATGATGAGATTCCCAGATACACTTAAACTTAACTATAACCTGTGTATTTACACCAACGCCTTTGTATGTTTAGAAACAACACTGCAAATAAGTTCTAATAAGATATGATCGTAAACACTGATGCATGGTGGAAACTGAGAGACCGATAGCGTTGATAATCCAATAGTAAATGTCCATGCTGAGCAATATGAGCATTATGTGTTGGATCAACACTCAAGATCTGTAGCAAAATGGCTTGCATTTGTTTTCAGGCAAAATTGATTTGATACGTGCAACAGATTACAATAAATAAATGCTTGACCACGAGGAGTCTAATAGAAAGAAAACAATTTATCGGAGTAAAGGGACATTATACATGATTTACGTTGAATTTTCTACTATGTTCATCACTGATGTCGTAATTTTAATCAATCGTAAATTGTATGCATGAACTTGATGCGTTAATGTCCTGAAAATTTATATAAATACAACATCAAAGTGTTTCAGTATGTCACAAATGATGGGATAATTTGTAATTCATTTTCTTAGTTTCTACCTTTAAATACGGAGAAATTCTTCTAATTAGGCCGATAAAAAGTTATTAAAAAACTATAATCAGGTATGTGAAAAAGTAAATTAAAGCTACGTGTACATATGTGCAAAAAAACTCAGATTTCAGTTGTGATGCTTAAAAAGTTTATGCTTGATAAGGATGTCCGATGATATGCCTTTTAAAAAAAAAATATTATCTTTAAATTGGGGTATAAAAAATAGAATTACATGTAATTGATGCCTATAAGTTAATATATAACCATTGCGTGAAAACCTGTATAAATTAATTTTCTTCCATGAATAACCACCAACAAACATTATTTTAGAATATATAAAACTTTTTTTAGCAGTAATAAGACGAATATTGATGATTAGATAAAGTACTTTATTCGTTATCATGGTTATTGTGAAAACTATTATTAATTTCAAATTTCGCGGTAAACTAAATAATAACACCTCCCTTAGAGTCCCTACTTTCAATATGAACCGGAAGTAAACAGAATAGTCTCAAATTTTATCACAAATCATTTTATCCACTGAATACTTTCCATTATGACGCTAGTATTTAGTTTTATACACAAATTTAATCAGTCGATGAAGATCATCATTTATGAATATCTGATGACAGACTAGATCGAGCTTTAAGATATTTATTTGAGATTGCTGGCAACCCGCCATTTTGAATAAAAATCAACAAACTTCTTCAAGCGTGCACATCAACATGGGAATGTCAATCTGTCAGCTTTCATATAAAATGGATACAAAGCTGAAATAAGTAAAAACCAGATGAAATAATGGAGGTAATTTGATTTTTAACGATAGGTGCTTTAAATATATAATTTTTCAAGCTCTAATCAGACAAATCTGAATCATAGTCAAAATTTGATTAAGGTAGAGAACAGTGACATTGTTTATATGTTTGCTACACTACTTATATACTTGTCCATATTCACTGAAGTATAGTTTGAGGATAAGCTTCATGCATGTTGTGCATTTTTTTAAAAATAAAATCAATCAATTATCTTCAAATTTGTAGTGAACATGATGAAAATACAAGAATTTGTTTTTCCAAAATATAAATCAAGCGTTTTATTTTTTTACCTGAGTATTATCAGCAAAAATGTACATGTCTGTCATAAAAGTTAAATTGAAATCGATGTAAGGGTGGAAATCCAAGATTTCTTCATTGATATGTCACGATCCCTTTTAAACTGGAGAAAGTCACAAGAATGAGAAATTATGATTTCTTTTGGAGATTTAAATTTTAAAATGGTTAGAAATTGACACATTTTTTTTAACCAGATGCCTTTGGGACACTAGCACAAATTTATGTGTGACGGAAATATGCATTTTTAACATGTACAGAGCTCCCAGCTCGTCCATCCAAATTTTTTCAGACAGAGGGTACAGATCTGCAGCTAGGGTATTTATAGAAAAATAATTAAGTAAAATGTGAAGTAAGAATACATGTAATTTGGGAGTAAATATAGAAACTTTTTAATTAAGCCGCATAATAAAATGTATCCTTCAAGATTGAATGAACTTTGACTAACATTAAATCACAGCATCAATGAGCTAGAACTTTCAACCAAAAAATGTCAGTTTCAATTTTCTTGCGTAAAATATTAATAATTTCCTCTACTTTTGATTAGTTACCCCCCCCCCCCCCCCATCCCCCCAATAATTTCGTTCAGTTTACCAACAAATTTTTGAGGCTGGAATTAGTGCAGTTTGCATCTATATAGATATCTATGGATTAACTGTCCTTTATATTTGGTTCATTTTTATTAGCATTTATTAAAACAAGGGCTTCCAATAACTATGAAGTGAGGAGGTAAAATACTCATTTAAAAATTGCCCATACTGTATTTAAAGCCTTGTAAATACGGTGGGGTGTAAATTGAATGAAAGTTTATTAAGTATAGGTCTTTATAAATAATATGACTTGAATTTGAAGTGTGTATTTTGAATTAGAATTTTATTTTGCAAAATGGCAGCCAGATTAATATTTAGTTTTTCCTAATAAGTCAGATGGCTATAAATGATACACAGCATTTTTATTGTGAAAAATGTTTAATTTAATTATAAGCACAAAATTGTAGTACATTTATATTCAAGGAAGTTCAAGAGTTTGTTAGATAAAATAAAAAATATGGATGCACATTTTCAATGTCATACACAAAATGTGACAAGAATTATAAGATGACACTTGACATTCTAGACAGCTAGTGGCATTATTGAGGGAGGGACACATTTAGTGTGAGATTACGATTCCATGTTGTTAACAATGAGCACAGGCTTGATTAAGTGCATACTAGGTGTAGTAGGTCTTCCGTATTTCACACATGGCTTAAGTGGATCTGGTCATCACTTACGCTACACTTCAGAACAATGTCATTTTATTGTGTAATTATGTATGAATCTTGTATACATGCAATATGACATTGGATGTTTATGGTACTATAATGCACTAATACACTTCAAGTTGTATTTCGGGCCCTAGACTTTTGCATTGCATAATCTAGATTTCAGGGAGAAATGTTAATGGCTTATTTTTTCTTGGATACAGATTTGTTGTACTAGTATTGCTTGTTTTGTTTTTTTAGTATCGGTGTATGTATGTTGAGTGTTTGTATGTTGACTATTTGTATGTTAAAAAAAAACCTCAAAATGTATCACATCATTGAATATATACATATTAATATGGGTTTAGTTATTGTACATCTTTCAAGAAGTGCATATACATATACAAATATTTGTATATTGTTTTGCGGGCAAAAATATTTGAAAATTTCTTAGAATTGAAACTTGTTGAAATGCACAATAATTTAAAACAAGTATGTATCTGTCAGTTTTACCACAGATTGACGTGACAGGGGAAGGGATCCCTCATCATTGCACTAGATACAGTTGGTCTAGTGAGTTCCAAATAACTGTTGATAGAGCAATAGACAGAAATTGTCCCCAATTAGGTGTTAAATGAGTAACAAAGGACATTCAGCTGCAGACTTTGCTATATGCATGTAATAATGTTAGATATGGATCGTGATTGATCTCCACAGGACTGGGACCTGATTTGATGTGCAATTACCAACTGATAGAGATAGGTATTAATAGTCATTGCACAAAGGAATACAATACTCATCCACAGTTAATGGTCTGGTGATAACAAAAGAAATCATTTTATGCATGTGATGGGATATCCTGTATCATGAATATTGGATTGGGGGTCTCTGTTCATGTCAGACAGACTTTCAAATTGGGCTGCTTCAATATTAAAGGGTCAGTTTTGGCCAGTTAGTGTGACTGGAAATAGCAAATCCAAGTACCATTTGTTTCCTGTGGGTTTTTATAAGCATGATGTGGAGCGACAGCATAAACACCACTCTCTTGGCTTTTCCTGAAGAGGCAACTTCCTGGAAGGAAGAGAGTGGTTGGGAGGAGATGGGCCTCTGGCTGGTATAGACTTTTGTTCATGTGTGAATTCTTTGTTCAAATTTATTATGTGTAGATTTCCACTGTGGATTTGGATTTTTACGTTTTGATTAAGATTTAGGATGCTAAAACTTATAAATTTTAAGTTTTTCATACTATTTAAATTTAAAATTCATAACAAACCAGTGTTTTTGTGAGCGATTTTAGTGTTTGGATAAGTCTTCTAGGCCAAAAGAATAAGTGTAATGATAGGGATTTGCTAAGTTAATTCAATGGAATTTTACCCAGTTAAAATATTGACATTATTATCCAAAGCATATTAACATAAGAGCAGACAACTGGTGATGGTGTAAGTTCTGTGCACTAAGTACCTGGGTCATGTATATTAGGAGGAATTCTGGCCATTTAAATTCAATTCAGTGAAATTTTATGGACCCAATTGAGGGATAGACAAGAAATTTGATGTTGAAGTGACAAATTTGGATTTCAATTTCAAAAGATTTTTATGAGCGTGCCTGAAAAAGTGTTATTTAAACTCAGGGTTCCTTTGCTACAAGAATTTACATGCCTGTGTGAAAGTATTGTTTTTTGTGATATCAGAATTTCAGTTGGCAGTCAGGCATTTAGATGTATGTGTTTCAATTCAGGAATATATATTATCCTATTTCCCAACGTCATATAAAAGAAAAAAGAAAACAAGTGACTGTGAAATTGAATTTCTTCCCTCTTTTCTGTGATAAGCAGATGCAAGCACATGCACAATTCATGCTTGTTTGTGATGGCTCTCAATGTCACATTGGAATTGTAATGACTGTCCTGTGAACCAATGATTCTGTTCTGATATTGGACTTTGTTTTTACAAGATGTCGGAATCTAGTTCTCCCTCCAAAACCCCGGAGGATGAGGGGTCTAAATCATGGGAGGAGTGGCAAGTAAGTCTCCAGCCCTACATGTATATCCTGGTTGTGTCTTTCTGTCTGACTCATCTTTTGGTTTCTGATAGATATCCTGTTTGTCTACTCCTTTACTGCTTTTTTGCATGGAGAACTTTTCTGTTTGAGTACACCCCTTTTATTTTCTATATGGAAGAATCAAAATCTTTCATTTGTGATGTCATTAAGTTTCAATATTTTGTAGTGTAATATTGTGGCAGCCTGTTTTGGTTTTTCATACTCATGATATGCATGTAAGATGCAAACAAGTATGTTCCAGTACATGCAGATTAAAAGATATGTGTACAGATAATGCTGTATGTATGTGAATGGTATGATGTAGCATCCCTGTGTATATTTATCGACCCAGACAACATGAATCCACTGACTCAACAAGTGATCAATACACAAATTCAGCATGGCTTGGTCTTGTAGTCCGACAGATTGTCAGATTTCACATTCAGTAAAATACAGACACATGTACGAGCAAGACTGTTAATTATTTAATGCCATGAGTAATTATTTCAAGTTCAAAAACAGAGAGTACCGGTACTGATACTGGTTTTAGCATCATTCAGTGTAAAAAAAAAAATGAAATGAATATACAAAGAAACTTCTGTTGTTGACATGCTTATTATGTGGGTTCAAAACATCCCCAGACCTGTCCAAATATACTAATAGACCTTTATTCTGTTTCAATTGACACATTGTTGTCTGTGTGCAACGTTCCTTTGAGGTAAATGTCTCGCAAACACACCAAAATAATAACAGTGTAGGGCTATTATGCATTCAAGAATAGGGGAACCTCTTTGTGTGCATTATGAATCATATCAAATTATTTGTTTTCTGTGTATTTACAAAGCCAATATTGTGGTGATATTATTGCCGTCAGAATTCAATCCACCATTTTACAATGGAATGCTTTATGGAAAAACTGGTTATCAGCTAAGCAAACAAAATCGGTGGAATAAAAAAGTCTTCGCGTCCTTATCGTAACCATTGATCAAGACATATATAGGTCTTTCTTTCACTTGATTTAAGTTTTTCTACTCTGGTAAATAGTATAAATTGAAAACTAAAGAGAATTTGTAAGAACTCCATGATGAATTGGTAAGTGAAGTTAAATGGTAAAAACGGTGCTTCTGAATATGAGCAGTTATTGTGTCATATATCTGACAAAAGCAGAGAGCTGTTGAGGATTTAACAAGATTATACCTGGGCTTTTAACTGTTTGATTTACTACAACTCCAACAGTGTATTCGTTACCGAGAGATGAAAGCAGGTGGAGAAACTATGTAAGATAGCCCCCATTTCTCACTGTCCTCAACAATCATTTGTGAAGCATTTGCATGTGTGGCAGAAAATGAAAGGTAGAACGCTGAGCATGACATCAACTTTCCTTTTCACTGCATGTCAGTCACTTTATACTATAGATCATTTTCTTTATAATATAATGGACTATTTATCTGTTAGGTACTGAAGATTTAGGAAATTCTATAAACATGGTCAACAGTCGAGTGCAGAAAATGTGGAATATTGTTATAAAACTATCATCTTATTGTCTTTATGACCTTAAGCATTCATTATTTAGCACCAATACATGTAAAATCAAAATCATGTACAGTGTAACAGTATATTTTCAATATGCAAACAGTAAATATTAATTTATACAGATTGCAAATATATTGAGTCAGGATAGATCAAATACAGAATAAAAAATTCATGGTCTGTACATGTCAGCAGTTTCAAACATTTGAACAAATGAACAGAATTAAACAAATTATATGAATCATTTTATTAATCATTACAAACAACTGTTATTTAATATCAATAATTTTTCTTTTATAGAACCAGCTGCATGCTTATGTAGCATGGGTAAACTCACAGTTAAAGAAGAAGCCGGGAGTGAGGCAGATCGAGGACCTCCGTAATGACATGAGGGATGGGGTGGCCATAGCAGAGCTCATTGAGATTGTTTGTAAGTATTGTAGCCATAGTATAGCTCTATTTGAGATATGGGGTAGCCATTTAAGAGCTCAGTGAGACTGTGTGTAAGCTATGTAGCCACAACAGAGCTCATTGAGATTGTAAGTATTGTAGCCATAGTATAGCTCTATTTGAGATATGGGATAGCCATTTAAGAGCTCAGTGAGACTGTGTGTAAGCTATGTAGTCATAACAGAGCTCATTGAGATTGTAAGTACTATAGCCATAGCAGAATTCATTCATAGATTGTAAGTAGTGATTAGCCATAGTAGACCTCATTGACTCGAGTTTGAGAGGTATGAATACTAAGATGGCAGAATTTACTGAGATTACTTTATTATGTAGTCATAAATACATTTAAGAATCAGCTTTTGAGTTTTTTTAAGCATTTCTCATTTACTGATTATAGTCAACTTTCATGATGAACTAACAAAGTATGATAATAAATATTGACAATCAATAGGCCAAAGAGATGATTAATGATCATTGATATAGAAGTGCTGCAGAAAACAACAGTTTAACTACCAGTGCTACATGTACTGGTTTACGATAAAAAGTCCAGGTTTTTATTGCAAAGACAAGATTTTATGAATGAATCTAAGACTGGATTGTAAACTTTTTCTAAATGTAGACTAATTGTATACAAAGTCCAAATCAGTGTTAGAGTGCCTTTGTAACAAATATTTACAGTAAATATTTAAATAGAAACCACTAAAAATGTTTGCTGTTGACACACACGTGTAAATATGTAAACAAGTTGGACAGACAGAAGGAGTGTTAACGTTGTAACATTTACACAATGCTGTATTCATGAAGATGTAGTGACATTTGACAGTATAATGAACCTATTTTAGTTACTTCTATTTAGTCACAAATTATGTTTGTTAACTGGAGTGCATGTCAGTACTGAAAGTGTTATAATAAGTAATGTATATGTACTGATAGTTGACCAGTAATTGATGTAAATGTTACTCTGATGAATTGTCTAGATTTCTGTTTTCTTGCACCCTTCTTTTTTTATTTGGGAAGGGGGGAGCAAGCAGTTTGTCATTATTTATTGATTTCATTTAATCTGTGCTGCTAAAATTATTTTTTAATAAAAGAAAAGGATATTGGATACTAGAAATTGAGTCAATAGCTTGTTATTGCATTATTTAAAAATCTATTGTTACATTATTTTCAGTCTAAGCATATTGATTAAATCTTACATTGAAACTAATATACCAGTACAAATTTTGCAGTGTGCTTTTTGCAGTTGGTCACATGGTTTTTCCTCTATTTAACTTATGAATCAGATTTTTTTTATAACAAAAGTTGACCTGATGAAAAGTAAACAAGCCATTTAGACAAAAACTTGACCCATACAACTACTGGTCTAATCAGATTTGATGGATTAATGGGATTAGTGTGATTGTTATTTGTTAAGCCCTATAACACAGATAAAACTTTTTGACTATACGTCTGAAAGTAAGCAAGGGCCTAACCAAAGGGGTTCTTAGCAGGTGTAGTATGTCTACTTGGCATTGATCTCTTTTATTTGTTCAATGAAAGCAAGAGATTTAATTATGTTGGACCAACCGCTTTGCTGACAGTAGGGAGTAGTCATTATTTCAATAGATAATTGGCAAGCAGATAAGAATCAATGTTAACTGAGGTAATAGAGATCAGATAGTGTGATTAAAGGGAAGTCTTTTGAATGAAGATCATTTTGTGAAACATTATACATGTATTTAGATATTTGGGATTTTTTTTTAATAGGAAATGAATTTGAGCAATTATAATAGGAAAATTAAGGGGAAAATTGATATTGAATCTATGTCAAAAGATTATTGGGGTACACTTAAACAGTCTCAATTTTATCAACCTTCAGGTTTTTATTATTTTGGTATTTGTTTTCTAAACTTGATATGATAAGAACAGTAGTGTAAATAACTGCAATGTAAGTTGTTAAACAGTTGAATGGTTTGCAAGTTAAAAAAGTTAGCCATTGAGTCGTCAGATTTTTAATTCCATGGTGAATGAGCTTGTCTTATTTTGTAGTAAATAATGCAACAAGTGTTGACGAACTTTTTTGCAATACCACTAATAATGGGTTGGACTATTTATTTCCAGCGGGTGAACATTTGGGTGGAATACACAGCTGTCCGTCCTCTACAGCAGAAATGAGAGAGAATGTGGACAGAGTGCTGCAGTACATGGCTGCCAACCGTATCCGCATGCATCACACAAACGCCAAAGGTACATGGAGAATTGATGAACAAGAACATTTGACTGTTAGACTCGATTACTGACCAATTGTTATTCATTCCAGTCAGATTTTCTCTACATACCAGTATCCAGTTGTTTGGTATTATATCTGGAGGGATGACTGATAGAGAAATTTTGCATTTGGCTTATAGACTGTTTATTATGAACTGAAATAAAGCAATCATAAACGGAATTCCCTACAGCTAAAATCATTTTCACTCTCAGAAAATTGGCCTTTAATGTTGAAATTAACCTCCTTTAGGGATGGGTGGAAAATTAAAGAGCAGCAAAAATTGCTAAATGAATTTCAGCGGGAATATTAATGTGATCAATAAAATCTACACTGGCATGAAATACTATCTGTTTCCTCAACAAAATCACAAGTTTTTACATCAAATTGAATATCATTTTCAGATATTGTGGAAGGCAAGTTAAAGAGCATTATGAGGCTGATTTTGGCTTTAGCTGCTCATTTCAAACCTCAGTGTGTCAAACATTCCACTCACCAAAGACGGCTGTCGGGATCTGCCATGACCGGTCTTGTTCAGGTACAGAGGTCAAAGCTGAAAGTGTGAGCAAAGGTTGCTGTGACTTTACACTTCATGACATCAGTAGTTAATATATGATAATATACATGAACATGTATTGGAGTAACTCCGAAGTGAAGTGATGATACGATACTTATAATTAACTTAAGATGCAGCTGTTGTTTGGGGGCCAATGGTATTTAAGTGGTTTCATTTTGGGATAAAACATTCAATACATGTATTATGATTGAATGAAATTACCACCAAAATGTCACAATGATTAAGGTAGCTGTAGACTGCAGACATTTGTTAGGACTGCAGTTAAGCATGAAGTATACTAGGGAATACTGTAATTAATACTGTATTGATTCCAGGGAGCTTCTGCAGCTTTGACGGAGGCTCGCAGAAATGCAGCAAAGGCCGGTAATAGCTTCAGACGCAACCGACCACCTACTAACTATGCTGATCGCAGGTGTGTTGTAAAGAGTGAAGAAAAAAATCTTATGTTGTTTAAAATAATACATGTGAAAGATATCAAAGCAAACACCAAATAATTTTCCTGATAGATAAATGTTGCAATGATAAACCAAAATCAGATACAGGGACAGGATATTTCCTTACTTGCCGTGTACATGCATGGCAGATGTTATAAAGGTATAACTGGTCTTAGCAAGAAATGTATTAAATCTATGGACTGGTTATCTTTTAAATAAAAGAAAAAAGTGTTCACAGGAAAACAAGAGAGTATTTACAGGAATATTCTACCAGTTTCACTAAGTTTATTTTTTTCCGTCAGGAAAACGTATCATGGCAGTAGTTCTGACCAGTTCAGTGATTCAGACCAGAGTTTTGGGGACCAGCAGAAGACCCTATTGGGTCGAGATGAGGGGGATGGAGCCAGTGCAGACAAGAGTCCCCTATCTAGTGCACGTATACCCAGCACCCTGACCCAGCATCCAGCGGCAAGGGGAATGTCATCCTCACTCTCCAAAAGTCATTCCTCAGACCAAATATCAGGTATTTGGCAAAGAGGTACATTGTTTTACAAGAATGTTGTTAGGAACATTTGGGCAATATCAAACAAAGTGTATTTATTTCTTTATTTTTGGAGAGTTCGTTCGGTTTTTTTTTGGTAAAGTAAACTGAGAGTTAATCACGGTTAAGCAATTTCTTTCTTTTAAATTGTAAGTGGACTTTAAAAATATCTTATTTGTTAACTATTATGCATGAGAAATTATTTCATTGGAAATAATACTGCTAAAAATAGAATGATATACCCAAATACAAAAATTCCAAAACCAGCTTTAGCTATTTAAATGTGTAACACTGTGACTTAATTACAACTAGACATTTTGTCCATAGAACACCCCCCCCCCCCCCCCCCCCCCAAGAAAATAAAGTTCTTAAATAATTTGAAAATTAAAACCTTTCAAAAATAGATTTTATGTTTACTGAAATATTTTATGATATAATTTATACTGAAATGTTTTATGATATAATTTATCCTATCTTCAATAATGAGCAAATTAAAAGTAAATGATATATATTATTGTTGATAGCAAAGGACAGTGGAACCGAGTTAGAGGATTCTGGGTCCAACTTAGTCGAGCGTTCTCATTTTGATGACTTGGTGACGGAGTACATTGATGTGTATGAGGATATGAAACATACCAAAGATGATTTACTGAAACTACAGGACCTGGTTAGTAGAATCTTGTCAGACTTTAAAGAAAACCATTTGATGAGAAGTTTGCTTGATTTTGTAGACTTTTCCTGATAATATGTCAGACAACCATTAAACCCTAAACTTTGATGATTCAAAAAAAGATGGATAGCATATTTGTCCCCAAGAAAGAAAATTAGACTACTAGCTATTAGTTTGTGCACATGTTTTGTGGATTAAGAGTGGAAAAGTAAAATGGGAAGACCAGCAATAGAGTTTGTTTGTTTTTGTTAGTTACTGTGTGGGGAACCACCAGACGGGGAGGAGGGAGACAAGTCTGTGTTGATGGGGTCTAGTCCAGAGGAGCAAATTGTAAGTAGATAAACATGTATCTACCTGTACAGTGTATGTGATAAAGGACTACAGGTATAACTATTGTAATAATGTAAATGTCTGTTCATTTTAACAACTATTTAAAAAAAAAGATTATAGTTTTATTCATGCATTATTGTTTTCATCTTTTACATGTATGTCAGTTTGAAATAGTTTTGACAATATTTTTATCATTGATTAAGGGTTCCTTCTCTCAGATTTTCAAGTAATTAGTATAGATTCCATAAGCGAATGTTTTTCTCTCATCAATGTTGACTTTTCCAGGCAATATTAAAGAGTCAGCTGTTACAGTCTACAATAATACAGAATGATTTACGAGAGGACCTGTCTCGGACGAAGAATGAGTGTATGCTACTACAGGGAAACAAGGTGAGGACTTTTGATACATTACAGTAAAACATGATTATAGCAAACACACTTATAATGAATGGACACGTAAAGCAAAATTATTTTCATTCCCCAAGGGTTTAGAATGTATTGTAAAGCTTATATAGCGAATTACGTTTATAACAAAGCAGAAAAACCCGTCCCTGTTACTTGGTTATAAGCATGTTTTACTTTATAGGAAAAACTCAGAGTTTGAGCTTCTTTGAATTTGTTATGCATGTATACTCCCTTTTAAAATTGTAGAAATATTAAGTTGCACTAGTGTAGCTCTGTTATTAACCTGTCTTTGTTTTTGTGTAGGGGGGAATACAGCAGAGGTTAACAGAACAAGATGAGACGATCAACCAACTGAAGCAAGAAATATTACGGAGAGATTTTGACAAGCAAAACTCAGAATTAGAAAAGGTAGAGATAATGAACATACAAAAACTTGTACTCTTGAAATAGAATATTTTAAGTGCTTGCTACCTGTATGTTGGTGTAAATGATATCTATCAAAGTGACATAGGGTTTCAAAAGGTTGATGGTTGTATTGTTGCAAGAAAGTTTTCAAACTTGTGTAGATACATTAATTACAAAATACCATTATCTATTTTACAGATTGAATTACGAAAGAATATGCAAGAAAGAGACAAATCAGTTTTAGATTTAAAGGTAAGAATATGGGTTGATAATATTCATTTTCAGAAGTCTTGATCGAATTGCATTACATAGTGAAATAAATCTTCTGAAAAATCTGATTAGTTAAATGAAAAGGGAAATAAGAGAAATTGGTATGTACATGTAGGTATGCTAATTTAGAAACATATTTCAAAAGCATTCACCAAATGTTTTTTGTGTTGAAATGCACTTAAATTTTTATTAGTTCAAAGAAGACATACAGTAAACCAGTCTTCTATATACTGGGATATTCCAGTAATTGGTTGTATGTAAATGTTGTACAGAAAGAGATGGCCAGAAGAGACCAGCGGATAGACCAGCTCCAGAATGAGCTACAGATGCAGATCCAGGAGAAAGAGTCCATTACCAGGGCCCTGAAACAGCAGATCTCCGAGCTACACGACCGGCTGAGGGTTGTAGGGGAACATGGGGTGAGAGACACTCGGCTTCCTTTGTGATCAGTTGTCTTATACTTGTACCATTCAATGAAAAATAGATACATGTAGCTCAAATTTCAAACCTTTGCAGTAAAGAGTTACTTCTTTAAACAATACATGTATATTCAAATGTAATACATGTACCTTTGCAGAGAATATATAAAGTTCAATTTTTGTAAAGAATTGGAAATATAAGATTAAAAAATTAGACTCTTGTGATAAATGATCCATGTAAATGAACATGCACATGTTGTAATAGTGATAACCATTATTTGCAAATTGTGAAAGAGGTTGCTAGATGGTGTAACATTGTTTTACAGGCCACTTTAAAGGCCAGAGTTGCAGTGCAAGACAAAAGAATGGCAAAGTTAGAAGGAAAGATTTTGTCATCTTCTGATCGGGATTCCTCCGTTTCCTCACAGGTAATCATCAGGAAGTCTCCATTTCTTTCACGGAGTTATCAGTAACTTTTAGGCAAAACAAATTAATCTGTTTTCATGGACCGAAAAATGTATATAATATAAATGAGAAAAATATGGTGCTTATTTTATTGTGAAAGTTATCTGAAGAAATATTACAATGAAAGGGGGCATTATTTTAATTTTATTTTTACAACTTCATTATTAAATTAGTTATTACCCCTTTGAATTTGTTAATAAAATTGATTAATTCAACAACCTTCATCTCCCAGTTTTTTTCTGCCCACTGAGGTTTGTCTGTGTAGTATTGTGTGTAGTGTCCTACAGTGAAAACACTGTACATATGCATGTTTGGAGAGTATGAGTCGGTGTTAACAAATATACTTGTATGTAAATACATGTACATGCAATTCTTTAAATTGACATCCCATAGAAGGCTCTTTTGTGAAAGTATAGTGATTAGGTGATTGACCTTTTTAACTGGTTATATTTTTTTTATAGGGCAGTGTAGATGATCTCCAGGTGGTGAAGGATTCACTAAGCAGTTTACGGGTGTGTTTTAAGGGAGGGGACCCACAACTCCACACGCTGGACACCCTGGAACACAGTGTCTCAGCTCTTCTAGAGAAAAACCAACAAAACAACAGTACATCAAGTAATGGAAGCCATCAGGTAAGTGTCCACTTCCGGTTAACTTAATGCTTGGAGTATATTGGAAGAAACTTGCTGTGTAATGTGTATAAAAAAGAGGAGAACTAATAAATACATGTATCACACATTGTTATGTGGACAAAATTGCAACTGATTTTGATCAATGTATTTAAAAAGCACCTTGTTTCCTTATGTATGATATAAGATCAGTGATTATTGCTCGATTTCATGATTGTAGAATTCCTACAGCAGCAATTCATCGCGGCGAATGAACTTTGACTGTACGGGTGATGTACGGAGATCCCCTATCACAGCCATACCAGGTAGTACAAGTGAGTGCATTAGTTTGCTGTGGTCTCTTACAATACTTAACATGGGTGGTTGATCACAAGAGGTGGACTGAACTGTTGTGTGGGGTGGATCCAAGGTATTTTTGTATCACACTTGACCCACTGAGAAATAATGGAGCCCTGTAACATGACTTGAATGCCTTTTTTGTGCAGTGTGTTACATATGTCCACTCACCAATTGTTATTAACTTGTGGTTTGGAATTGTGCATGCACTGCTGGTGGAAAATATCACAGGAGAAGTTTGAATTAATGATTAATTGATAAAACTCTTTAAAAGAAAAAACGAACTTCTTCCTCATTGTATAAACATACTTGAGAAGAAGTAACACTTGGGAGGAAAATAACTATAGAAATAAAGAATTTTTATTTTCTTTATTACTTTAAAATACAGTGTAGGCTAATTTTTCATTATATTTTGTTTTTATTTGCCAAAGGTTTCTCAGTCAATCAATTAGATGGACCACCTAATGGAAACATAGGAAAGGGCCAGAACTCCACCAAAGTGCTCTACTTCACGGACAAGACAGTCAATCCTTGCATGTGTACAATCCAGAAAAGGTTGGTATGAGTTCTTGTCACAAAAGTCAGCATTTTTTTGTTTAGCTTCACACCCAATGCCTCAACTTTGTCAAGTTGTGATATATAGATTCAGTACTAAATATTAGAGATGTGTGTTTACAATAACGATATCATTTGGTTGCACTAGACACATATTGATAATAATTATTTTCATAGAATGATCACTAATTTTCAAAAGAACAAAAACTGCTTTAGTTTTTGGCATATACACCTTACTCTAAGTATGTAGCTAGCTACTGATTTATTATAATACATGAGGTAGATTTTGAACCCTTTCTTTGCCAGGACACAAAACAATTCAAAAGAAAGCTCTGTGTGATGAGAGATTGGTAGGTATTGAACTCTAGATAACTAGGTAGAGTGCAAAATTTCCTAGCCAAACCCTTCTGTAACTTGTGCTGTGCTCTCGGTTTAGCCCATTGTGCTGTGCTCGGTCTAGCACCTTATAAATGGTGACAGGCTATTGTGTGCTCTGCTGTGAAAACCACTTTCATGTTGGCTTCAAAGTGAAAATCCCAGTTCCGTCATCTGCCTTTTGAATATAATCATGGGAAATTCCCTTTATATCAGCTCCATTTATATTATCTGTGTGAAACGGAGACCTGATTTTTATTATGATGAACCATTTTATTTTATTGAAATGTGCATTATATATCTAAAAGCAAAACTTTCTAGTCTAGAGTATCTATGAATTAATGGATTGATATTAGAGTCACTTGTACTCTAATTTGTTTGGGAGGAGTGTTTTGTTCTTGTACAATGACAAAAAACTCCAGGTGATACAATTAATCTCTAAAACAATAATTATATAATGATGTTGCTCCATTTAATGTCTTTGAAATGTTTTATTTCAATGTTTTTCAGACTAGGGGAAATAACTCTGAAAGACTTTAAACAAATCCATGATAAGAGTTCAGGAAACTACCGATATTCTTTCAAAGCTCTGGACCCGGAGTTTGGAACAGTGAAAGAGGAAGTGATGAATGACGATGACATTATTCCTGGTTGGGAAGGGAAAATTGTCGCATGGATTGAAGAAGACACCGGATAGCAGCCGAGTGAGAAGACAGATTCTATAATGGCTATCGTGTTCTTGTGATACCTCAGCTTTCTCGTCTATCCTGCCTATGTTTGTTGATCCTTAAACTTTGTTATGTTTTATTTGTGCTCTTTTACTGTTATCAAAGCAAGTCATGCTTTGAGATTTTGGGCTCAATGGGCAAAATATTTTGCTAATCATATTTGTTGTGAAGGTTATCAATGTCAAAGGTTTTTATATGAGACAAGTGCTTCCAGAAAAGAAGCATATAATTACATGAAAAGCATGTCTCATTATTGCAGAAAGTTATCTTGGGAAAGGAAGAGGGGAGGTTACATATTTTCATTCGTATTCAAAGAACTGTTTGCATTTTTTTTTTGTAATTTTTAAATTGAAACAAAATGTATAGCAAACGATCTGATGTCTCTGGATCTGAACAATGCATATTTGCATAAACATGTTTTCATTTGTCTCATTTTGATTGTATTTTTATTTTGTGATTGCTTTATTTTTGCAACAACCAGGAAATAGAAATGGTTTTATTTTTGAATACGATTGTTTATATTTTTTCTTTAATTACGATTTATATGATATATACAATTCAGAAAGTATTGTAAAGGATAGTTTGCAAAAAGAATGGCATCTTGAGAAATATATAATTTATAGTACTGTACTTTGGTTTAAACATGTTTGTAAGATAGACATTAAAATGTAAAGGGCAAAACATTATGATGTAAACAGACATGATATTTATTATTTTTTCGGGTATTGACATAATTATGTCTTTTTGTGCAATAATGATATTTTTTGGCATGTGACAAGGCAGACAGTGTTAACACTAATTCCGAGTTAAAATGTTGTCCATCCTCATCGTTTCTTGGAACTTTGTTTCTTGGTTCTAAGAAGTTTTCCTGTACATGACCGTGTGAAGTAGACAAAAGGCATAAGATTGGATAAAGTTTGATACCTTTATACATACTTTTGATTGTAAATTGTCTTATTATTTAATTTTCATTTAATTAAGGTGTCTCAAACAGTTAGTCCATTCTCTTTTTTGGTCTGTGATACTTAAGTCGTCAGCTGCTAATCATATTATTCAGACACTATTCGAATCATTGCAATGATTCACTCATACATAGCAAAAATGAAACCTACATGTATTGTACTTAGATTTAAAATGGCAGAAACAGCAGCAATTATCTGGATAGTCTTATTGATCAAATTTCATCGACAGTTAGATTTCAGTGTATTATTCACATTTTTTTATGAAATTTACGACAATTCATTTTTATCTGACAGTTTTTTTTCAAACATTCCCAAAATGGATTGCATTATAACAATACAGAAAACTTAAGGTATGGTTTGTTACTAAAAATGCTACTACCAAAATATCACTATACCAATACACGTACATATATACATTTAGGATTTTTTGCTAATATTTAGTACCTTAATATTTTGACTCTTGTTGCTTGTTTGTTATAAATTCATGTTTTCCAATCTAGTCCACAATTTTACAGTGAGAGTGTTTTACTTTGTCAGGGATCCGGACATTCCTTGTTAAATATGAAAACTGCATTCAGTTCAGTAACATTCCTTAATAACTGGCATTTACAGTGTATTTTTTGTGTAAGAACACTTGTTTTTGCTGTTACTCCCTTTTTCTACAACTAAATATCTGTTAGGAATCAAGTGATTTTTTTTTTCATTTACATGAAATCCTATTCCTTTTTTCTTTTCTTTTCTTTTTTTTTTTTTTTTTTTTTTGAGCTCTGTATTTTTCACTGTTCATAGATATTTGTCTCATTCCTCATCAGGGTGGCTTTTGAATTTTAGATGTCCACCCCAAAGAAAGAATGCTTTCTGAAGACATTTACATACATGAATGTTTACATTTATTCTGTGTGTGTTGTATAGTGATCATCAGTATTGCCTGGTCTACACAATTTTATGCAGACATCATTGCCTAAAGATTATATTATACTGCCTTACAATAAACAATTGAGCATGCAAGAACATGAGAAAGGTTCTTTTTCTGGTTATTTTTTTGCATTTGTGAATAAATGTGGAAGGAAGTTACAGATGAAATCTCTTCTTTTCTTTTTATTAAGGGTACACGAAATGTTCCTTAATTTTTTACATTTTTTCTTGATATTTTATTCCTTATTTATTTACATTTAGACCTGTCAATTCCCAAAAATTCAGGGTACATCACCAGGCTATTTTCGAAGCTGGAATATTTCAAATTTTCCTTAAAATAGCATGCAAAATGCATTGGAATGCTTATAAATAAAGCCATACTATACATTTTCAACTGAACACTTTATATCTAAATAAAAAAGAATCATATAACATAAAAACATGATTATAAAGTTACTAAATAGAAATCTTCACATTGGGGAGATAAGGAAAAAATGGAAGATAGGTCGCGTCTGACCTTAAATATAAGAGTATAATGATACACAATAACTGTTACTGTACATAGACCGGTACACAATGAATGTAACTGTACATAGACCAGTACACAATGAATGTAACTGTACGTAGACCAGTACACGATGAATGTAACTGTACGGAGACCAGTACACGATGAATGTAACTGTACGTAGACCAGTACACGATGAATGTAACTGTACGTAGACCAGTACACGATGAATGTAACTGTACGTAGACCAGTACACGATGAATGTTACTGTACGTAGACCAGTACACGATGAATGTAACTGTACATAGACCAGTACACAATGAATGTAACTGTACGGAGACCAGTACACGATGAATGTAACTGTACGTAGACCAGTACACGATGAATGTAACTGACTGTACATAGACCAGTACACGATGAATGTAACTGTACGTAGACCAGTACACGATGAATGTAACTGTACGTAGACCAGTACACGATGAATGTAACTGTACATAGACCAGTACACGATGAATGTAACTGTACATAGACCAGTACACGATGAATGTAACTGTACATAGACCAGTACACGATGAATGTAACTGTACATAGACCAGTACACGATGAATGAAACTGTACATAGACCAGTACACAAGGAATGTAACTGTACATAGACCAGTACACGATGAATGTTACTGTACGTAGACCAGTACACAATGAATGTAACTGTACGGAGACCAGTACACGATGAATGTAACTGTACATAGACCAGTACACGATGAATGTAACTGTACATAGACCAGTACACGATGAATGTAACTGTACATAGACCAGTACACGGTGAATGTAACTGTACATAGACCTGTACACATGGAATGTAACTGTACATAGACCGGTACACATGGAATGTAACTGTACATAGACCGGTACACGATGAATATAACTACATAGACCGGTACACATGGAATGTAACTGTACATAGACCGGTACACAATTAATGTAACTGAACATAGACCAGTACACAAGGAATGTAACTGTACATAGACCGGTACACGATGAATATAACTACATAGACCGGTACACGATGAATGTAACTGTACATAGACCAGTACACGATGAATGTAACTGTACAAAGACCAGTACACAATGAATGTAACTGTACATAGACCAGTACACGGTGAATGTAACTGTACATAGACCGGTATATGATGAATGTAACTGTACATAGACCGGTACACAATGAATGTAAATGTACATAGACCAGTACACAATGAATGTAACTGTACATAGACCAGTAAACGATGAATGTAACTGTACATAGACTGTTACACAATTAATGTAACTGTACAAAGACTTATTTTCACCTCCATCAGAATTAATCTTCAGGGGCCATAACATTCCACCCAAGTTGTTTTTAAAACACTATACTGTACACATAATCAGCTATAATATAAAATCTTCACCTTCAGAGGAGAGTAATCCATCCTTTCTCTTGGCTATTGGATGTCTTATGGATTTCCTGCAACTGTTGACCAACTGTGCTTCGTTTAGCCTTAGTGGTTAAAGGGCCTTTCTAGTTCGTTTTGAGAGGAGTGGACTGAAAAATTTTTCCTCTGGCTTGCAAAAATGATTTACTTTTGAATATGTTGAATGTATAGTTGAACGTACTGTACATTTAGTGTTCACAAAGTCACACATGAATTCTATTACTAGTTACTGAACAGTTATATGGTATGGATTCCCAAGTGTAGAAGTGTCATTATAGGATTTGGAGGTTGTAGTCAAACCAAGACCCATTGTCTACTGACTCTTTATCATGAGAGCTTAATGAAAACTTGAGTAAGGGCAATACATTTAACATCATTGTACCCCACAATGCATAGAATATGGGGAGGGGCCGCATGCAGTGTTGGACATGTCTTCAAACATCCATCCCTTTGTCTCCAACTTTACAACATTTGGCTCAGTGTGCAGCCCTGTTTCAATATCAGGCACTTACGTAGCATCATTTTTGAAAGTGGGGGGGGGGGGGCAGACTCATCAAAAAAAAATCTTCACAAGCACAGGGGGGGGGGGGGGGGGGGGCAGGTATACTTTTCACTTCAATTTAACCGTTTATTTCCTTATTTTCAATGAAATTTTTACATGGTCACAATAAAGTGGGGGGGGGGGGGGGGGGTGGAGGGGCAACACCATGTTAATTCAGTTTTTTGTATGTAAATTTAAGAAAAATCTTTGCTCCACAAAAAAGTGGGGGGGGGGGGGGCTGGCCCCTGATGCTACGTGCCTGAATATTACACTTCCTTTATTATACATTTAAAAGCAAAGGTTTGTATGGGTGAGACATTTTTGACCTTGATTTTCCCATGACCTTAAATTTACTACACCGTCTAGCTCAGTGTCAATACATATTAGTATTACATCAATAATTGAACAAAGATACATTTGGATGAGGAAGATTACACTGTATCATTTTATTGCTCACCGAGACGAAGTCAAGGGCAACTTATGCTATACCCCTGGCATCCGCGTCAGGACCTGGTTAAAGTTTTTGTTGCAGGTCATGTATCTAAGTTATTACTTGTCCTATCTTCACCAAACTTGCATGGATGATGCATCTGGACCTACTTATGGACTTGAAAGACTTGGATGCTGAATCTGGGTCCTACATTTCAGATGCTGGAGGAGGTTAAGGTTTTTGGAGCAGGTTAAAGTTTTTGTTGCAGGTGCCCTTTGATAGCAATATCTAAGTAACTGCTGGTCCTAACTTGCATGGATGATGTGTCTTATGATACTGATGCACCAGATAGGCTTGAATGCTGAATCTGAGCTATGGATTTCGGATGCTGGAGGAAGTTAAGGTTTTTAGAGCTGGTTAAAGTTTTTGTTGCAGGTGCCCTCTGATGATTATATCTTAGTTACAACTGGTCTTAACTTCACCAAACTTGCAAGGATGGTGCGTCTTATGATACTGATGCTCCAGACAGGCTTGAATGCTGAATCTGAGTCATAGGTTGCGGATGCTGGAGAAGGTTAAGGTTTTTAGAGCTGGTTAAAGTTTTTGGAGCAGGTGCCCTCTGGTGATTATATCTTAGTTACTACTGGTATTAACTTCATCAAACTTGCACGGATGGTGCGTCTTATGATTAGATGCAGCCTACAGGCTTCAATGCTGAACCTGAGCCATAGGTTTCAGATGCTGGATGAGGTTAAGGTTTAAAGAGCCGGTTAAAGTTTTTGAAACATGTGCCCTCTGATGATGATATCTTAGTTATTACTTGTCCTAATTTCACCAAACTTGCATGGATGGTGCGTCTTATAATACTGATGCACCTAACAGGTTTGAATGCTGAATCTGAGCCATAGGTTTTGGATGCTGGATAAGGTTAAGGTTTTTGGAACAGGTCACATGTTTTATAGATAAAAGCTTGCATAGTTGATTTAACTAAATCATAAATGAAATGCAGAGGTGGCTTCAGATGCAGAGCCTGATCTCCATTATCAAAGATGCTAAAAAAATCTCCTACCTCACTCAAACCTGCTTGATAAATAGATGGGTGTGTTGTTAAATAATATAACATGATTCCTTTGATAAAGTATTGTATAATATGATACACTATTGTTTAATATGATACAATATGATATCATATGTTATAGTTATATGATATGATATTGTATCAATTTTTTTTATGTTTAATGATATGATATTGTATCATGATATTGTTATGTTTGGTATTGGATTTTATGATACAATATTGTATATTGCTTTGCCTCGGACTAGAATGTCTCGACGTCATTGGATGAATCACGTCACGTGATTGCCTTATAAATTTTTTTACACGGCAGGCATCAAAATTTATACGGCAACATGGCGGACGTAATGTTATTTGAGCTTATTTTTAACACAAACGTTCAACCAAACCTATAACTTTTAAGCCCAAAAATATTAGGAGTGACTCCCCCTTTGCCCGTGACGTAATAAAACGATCCTATATACAATGGCATCCAGGTTTACACAGACTGACGAAAAAGGTACAAAATTAGATAATAAACCTATGAATTTAATTGGTATATATTATCTTTTAGAAATAATATGATATTGTTTTATTTATTTATTATATTATCACATGATACTGTTACATATGATATTGCACTATATGATTATATCACATGAAATTGTATTTTATGATATTGTTATATATATTATTAAATCATATGATACAATATGTATAATATATTATTGTATTATAATATTTTACTTTATCACATGATATTGTATCATTTGATATGATACAATGTTGTATCAAATTATATTGTATCATATGATACAATATCATATATGTATCAAATACGATACAGTATCAAACAATACAATATCATACTATATTATACAATATAATATCATATGTTACATGATTATGATGTATTTTGTGATATGATATTGTATCATATAATACTTTATTGTATTATATATTATGATATTGTACGATGTACGATTTTGTGTCAAAACAGTATCCATGACTATCCAAGATCATTAAGTATGATTTTCATATAAAATGATAAAGGTGGTCTCATGAAGGTGATGCCTCATAAAGGTGATGCCGCGTCTCAGTGAGACTAGTAATCTGTGATTACCTATGATTTCTATTTTGTAATTGGGCTTATGTGTTTAGAATTGTTTCAAAAACACTGCTCTTGGTTATACATAACATTCAATTTCAAATAAGGATTCAAATGAGTGAATGCAACTCCAATGTGTAAATATTTTTTTCGACCTTGAATATTTCTATGACATATTTACTCTTGATGTTTACTTTCACAGCAAGCATTGAGCAATCACTGAAAAACATATGAGCAAGCTCTCTCTCAGGTGAAATAAATATAGAGCTATTGGGATAAATTTGAAACGCTGAATAATGATGATCAACATCTGATTTTAATTTATCCAAATTATTTTACAATTATAGTGTCCAACTAAAGTATCTGTGGTTACCATTCTGACGCAAATAGCTTTCATTGATGCCATTGTAGAAGTTGATCTACATAGAATCACTTGTTTAGAATGATCTGATCTGTGGGCGTGTATTTTACTTTGGTCACGAGTAATACTGTTATATCATTGCTTTCATTGATTGTCACTCTCAATCAAATTCCAATTAACATATTCTTCTTAAATTAGAGGTCGGATTACATTAATAAACTGATCTATTTCGGATGTGAAAAATACACTCGTACAAAAACGGTAAGAAAAAAAGGGAGCATACATTAAAATATAAATGCATATTAATGTCAATATTCAATTATATTTACTGTTTTATATAAAATACATTCGAAGCAATTCTTTAACTCATAAGATATATTGGTTCAGAAAGCTAAGAACATGGCTGTTGTTTTGCCACGACATGCAAACCTGTTTAACTTTGAGACTATTTTCTTTTCCACAACAAGCGACGCGCGACCATGTATATGTTGGTCAAGTTTTCTTCCAGCAAAAACAACCTTCCCAATGTCACCAGCAATACCGACCACGGAAAGATCTTGTGAGCTGCAGATCAGACACGTGCATACAAAGCCTTGATGTCCAGGCCGACTTGTAGAAGTTGCAAAACAAAACAGGTTCGTACTTAACTTACTACAGAAATATCCATATGAGGACTCAAGGTTTGTTAAAACAGCACGTTATATTCATATTGTATTGCCGGAATTAAGATGTTGATCTTGAGGGTTTTAAATACTGTATCATGAAAAAAAAAATACAAATTATTGCTTTAGACTTCCGTCTGATTTTTGGGAGTTTGACTGTTGACTGGTTTTACAACCTCTAAAAACAATAGTTAACTTTTTCACATTTTGATATAGCTGTTTATCTGTAGCTACAAAACTAAAATTGAGACTGAGAGAGTTAGAGATCTAAGTTAAGTGTCAATTGTTCTTATTTTTTTCTCCCCCCCCCCTATTTTACCCGTCAGCGCATGTATTGTGTTACACGTACATGTATTATTGTTGATTTGATTTATTTTCAACACTAACAAAATTATTTAAGAAAAAAGAAAATAACAGTTGCAATTAATTCTGAGAGTCATATCGATATGCCAAAATGATTTAAGTATGATTATTTAAGTACTATTTTAATGAAGTATACATTTTGTCTATAATAGTTATCTCTCTGTCAACAAACAATTAAATATAAACTGATAAAGGACTATTTAAATACATATGGAAGCATCGATTAGACCAGTAAATGAATTTATCTATAAATATTCAATTTTTTTTTTTATTTTCCAAATTTACTCTTTTTAAGACTTGAAGAAAATAGATCCCAAACAGTAGAAAATCCTTCGGATCATTTTGAAATATGAACCTGTGAATTTAATTTCACTGGAGATAGTACTTTTCAAAAAGGTTGTGACAGAATATAAAATCGAGTTCTTTATCTGTATGCGGTTCCCATAATGAATAAAATTGAATACGTCCCCTATTAAAGACGCCAAAATTCATTTTATTCAATTTATAACGTAGCTTGAAGTTTACAAAATCTATGAAATTTTTTTCTTTTGTTATTCATAAAATAGTTTTCCTCACCACTGCTCTACACAGTTTTACCCCTTATTTCGTTCTATTTAGATTGTAAATAATTTGATAATTGAAAACGTTACAGCACGCATTTTTGCATTCATCATTCGTATGATTGTCGACAATTTTTTTTTTTTTTTTTTTTTTAGAATTTTCTAAGAATCAAACTACTCGTTATCCCGCTATTATCAATTCAAACCTGAGTATCATATTGTAATTTTAATATAGAATGTTTATATAATGTATATTATGTTATTTGTATATTCTAATAAAACTTAAGGAAATAAACTGAATTGAGTTCTTATAACCAGGACGATTCAGGATATTTAACACTGTACTATGTAATTTATACGATGCAAAATAAAAAAAAAATGTTACCCGATATATACATGTGGCAAGAATGTAAAAAACTTTATATCGATCTTCATGACTTTGAAAGTAATTAGCAGTTTCAGCATTTTGGATAAAATCAATAATAAATAGTGTGGTCTTAATCTTAAACTATTTTTGAATAGAGAATGAAAAATTGTAGCATATATTATGTTATAATATTTTAGCAATGCCAGATATAGTAACCTAAGAGCGGGATTTTCATTTCATGCAAAAAGGCATGAAAAAAAATAAATGAAAAATAAATGAATTATGTTTAGAAATACATAACCTACCTCTCTCTCTCTCTCTCTCTCTCTCTCTCTCTCTCTCTCTCTCTCTCTCTCTCTCTCTCTCTCTCTCTCTGTAGATCCGCTCCTGTGCTCGTCAATATTTGTAGATCTTTCACTTCAAAGGCCAAAGACTAACGAAAACATGCTATTTTTCAACAGGTATTGTCACGTGTTCCCAATCAAAGGTTCAGGCGCTGACAGGAAATTGACACTTCAATTATAAGGCATCAAACCAACACGGCATCAGCGCGCTGCACGAAGACTCCAAATGGATTCATTAATTCAACAAAAGAACCATTAATGACACTGTTTAAAATCCTTGACTCTTTTAACGACCAATTTGATAAAAAAGAATATATCAAAGAAAGAATCTTTGAGTGATAACTGAATGTGTATTAATTCTGTGAACAAAACAACTGTTGAATGATAATTGTCAATAAATCAGTATTTCAGTTTGATTGTTCTTTTAATTGGAGGTATATTTGCATGACACATTATTTCAATCTAATTAGAAGACTTTTATTATGTCATAAGAATAATTTTATTTTTGTTTGACATGTCGTCTATTGTTGTGCACTCATCCTGTATACTTTTAAAAAAATGTATGTCCCCGTTTATATATCTAAATCTAATAACTGATTTTTTTTCTGTATACACCTCTTGACCAACTTATTTTCTCGAACCTCGAAAGTGTACAGTATAAAAATTCTGAATGAACAAGCATTTGATCTGTTGTTAGGCCTAATGTCATTAAATTAGGGACTTTATATCGAGAAAATAGAATTTAAAAAATCTCAATCGGTTTCAAAGATATAATAATATTGAAAAAAAAGTCAATTCATCAAAATTGTCTTTTCATAAAAGAATTTTAAAACATACAAACCACACGTTCATTATAATCAGTTATGATCATAGTTTTCTGAAGATACAAGTCTAGATGTAAGGAACAGGTTTTCTTTTGGTTTTCCTGTAACGGGAAATACACGAAACTAGCCGCAGCAATTAACACATTTATAAAGATTCATTAAAATCTAATCTTACTGTTTTGCACTGACAATCTAGATGTAAAATTGTACTTATCTTGCCTACTCTGTATGCATCCGTCAGAATTCAATAGGATATGTAAATTTAAGTACCTGGTTGGGCACATGTGATAGATAATTCAGAATAATCTGAATACATTTGTTTTCTATATCATGAACAAATCATCCAGCTAACACTTATAATAATATCGTATATTTACAACAAATGAAATATACAACATGGCTATAGCAGTATAGTCATGTATACATGTATTTCATTTGTTGAACTAAATTGTATTAGAAAGGACAGTAGTTACTCTATAGTACATAGTTAAACAACGGATGTTTCTCAACTTGAAATAATGGACATCGTCTTTTAGGGATATATTGAATTATTAAGAAATATATCAATTTTTACGTAGGCAATTAGATTTTAATAGATTTTGTTATCAAGGTGACTGACCATTATTCTCTTGTGTGTTTGTTTGTTCAGAAGTTTACTTTGAAAAGTTTACATTACACCCCCCCCCCCCCCCCCCCAAACAAGATTTATACCGGCATTGTTTTCCTTTTAATATTGTTGGAAAGAGCAATGTCATAACATTTACTTCACTAACTATTATAGTTTTTATTGGCATGTTATAATTTCATACTTGTCTGTTGTGGACTTTAAATTGAAATAAATGCATGTTCTATTTCGTTCTGCGCCGTAATGTCAAGATGTTTTTGTAATCGGGCTCGGCCTTCTCCGTGCAAACAGACGTCGTCGGATCGACTCGCCGTGCAAAATATTGGTTGGACTAAAGCGGACCTTTACCGCATAGGTTTGTGAATCTTACAGAACTGTTTAAATTAAAACAACTTCTTGAAATGCACAAAAACTAATTTGTATACAAATGAAACGAGAATTGTGAATATTACAAAACAAAGTAAAAGGGGGTCATTATCCAGAACCTGGAATCAGACTATATATAGTTATTCTTCAACGCATGTGAATATCTAGAGCATTGGTGATAAAGCACATTTTCACTTTGTAATAGGTGTGCTCATATAAAAAGAAATGTTTTGAAGAGCCATATTTTTGAGCGAACTGCAGCCATGGTGGACGGGTTTGAAGAATTTTGCAATGGAACATTATGGGCAAGTATATCAATCTGAAATTCTGAATCAAGTTTAAAGCCCCTAGAAAAACTCCTTAACTTGAACATTGAATGTCAGCAAGTAAACGGGCTGTGTGTAAATATGAGTAATGATTGTACTTTAAATGCATGCAAACATCTCTTGTGTAAATGACATGTATTGAACAGGTTGGGCACCAACCCCCATTTGGTGGCTGGAGTCCCATTTGGTGGTTAAATGCCTGAACGGTATACCTATTTTACCTACCAAATGGGACTCATTTTCGTTCAACTCGGATTACGTTTTTCTGGAGGAAAGGCGCAATTCATTTTATTGCGAAATTTAACATAGCGCAATTGGGCTTCCATACCTAAATTAGCTTCTGACACGCACTTAAAGATCATTGTTTTGATTGGCTGGAATTGTTTTCCATTTGCTCGGATGATAGAAATTGAAAGTAAAGAGTTCAAGGAATGAGGCCATGTCGTACTATGATTAAAATCGATCTATTAGAAGACAAAACACTTGGTTGATACGCGACTTCCGGGAGCATTTCATCTTGGCCTTTTTTTAAACACATGTGCGGAAAAATCGACACATAAATTTTTTTAAACGAATGTTTAATTATGAAGCAAACATGTCAGAGTACTTGCCCCGCTAATAAACATGATGCGCCTTTCCTCCAGAAAAACGTAATCCGAGTTGAACGAAAATGAGTCCCATTTGGTAGGTAAAATAGGTATACCGTTCAGGCATTTAACCACCAAATGGGACTCCAGCCACCAAACGGGGGTTGGTGCCCAACCTGTTGAAGGTCTCAACCCAAATTGAAACCGTCTTTATAAAAACTATACTGATTTGAGCATAGCTTTAAATGATGTTTTATTAGAAAAAAAACCTGACAATTTTATGCTTTTTCTGTTACAGAATGAGACTTTGTTGTTAAACAACTACTACCCACAGTTCACAGACTGCTTTCAGAACACACTGTTAGTGTGGGTGCCCTGTGGGTTTCTGTGGGCCACCCTCCCATTCTATCTGCCTGCCCTTCTCTCTTCCAAAGATGATGATGTACCACCAGTCCCACTGAACTGGCTAAATGTCTCCAAAAGTGTAGGAAACTTTCTTAATAAATCCTATTTTCATTCAATATGCATGCTAATTTTCTTCAAAATCAAAAGTTAGATATGTGTGCATTCATTATTAGATATATGCTTAGTAGTAGGTACTTTGATGTTTTACCTGCATTCTGTTTTAAAACATTAGAATGCTTGAGCATTGGATTAAAAAAAAGAACTCTTCTCTTTTTTTTTAGTTTTTGAGTTTGATGCTAGCTTTCTTAAGTGCTGTGGAACTCATTAAATCTGCAAGTGACCATGAATCCTTACACAAAACTACAGTTACTGCAGTGTATGTGGCACTGGCTATTAAAGTTGGATCTTATGTAAGTTTTCGTATATGCTCTGCTATTTTTTCCTAAAATGGGAAAAAACCCAAAGACATTTACATTTACTGCATATGAGCACTAGAGATGTAACCGAAATTTCAAATACAAATATTTTTAGGCAAGATTGTTTGAATAAAATATCATACATAAGCAAATTTATTTGTGATTTAAAATATATTTTAATATTTTCCAGCAGTTTCTCATTGTCATCTCAGTTTTATGAATAACTGATTAAGTAAATCGTTATTGCCATTTTCTCATTCATATGAAAATGCTCTTTGGTCACATTGTTGACAAATTAAGCAAACAGTGTACCGGTACATGTATTGAAAACAGAAAGTGTTTAAGATGTACAAAAAAAAACACTGTTAAAAGACAAAGAAAGATGGAATTATCACTTTTAGACTGGTTATTACCTTCATACAACATGAGAAGAACATATCGTTCATAGCTAGACAATTATGAAAATAACATGACTTATTTACAGTAGGATTCCAACCAATGACTTTAAGCTTTAAGTGTTACTAAATGTTACTGTCATTGATGACTGTTTACTGAGTGTACATATTCTGTGTTATTCATTATTTTTCAGATGCTATCAGCAGTACTGATACAGCTGGAGAGGGGCAAGGGGTTCATTACCTCTGGCGTCTTGTTTGTATTTTTTCTGTTGATGACATTGGCAGGAATTGTTCCATTTTACACTTACATAGAAGAAAAGGTATATCCCAATTAAAATGCAAAGTTATGGTTATCAACCTGAGTAAAATATAAATTGGAAGGTTTTTGTAAATAGCCATAAATTTAATGTTATACTATACTGTGTGATATTTTGTTCAGTGTTTAAATTTTAAAAACTCTAATTCACGAGGATATTCAAATAGCTACAGTTCAATGCTACATGTACCTACATGTATTTTTTTATTTTTTGAAATGTTAGGAACAAGTTGCTGACTGTTGTCTCTTTTGGTAAGGAATATCATGGTGTCAGTTTATGTACATGTATGGAGAGATTTTTTGTTTTTTAATGTAGGTGTACAATTATGACCTGGACAGGTTTGTTTTGTTCTACATCTCCTGGAGTTTCCTTTTCATCCAGTTGGTTCTTCACTGTATCGCAGAGAAAGTGACAAGGAGGGGCTATTATGAACTAGGAAGAGTACGGAAAACAAATATACTTATTAATATTTAACTTGTGTGAACCTCAGAACATGTTATACGTACATGAAATCTTAAAGAAATTAGTAGATGATTTTTGCAATGAGCTGACCAATTTATGAAAAGAACCAAACAAGATTAAATGTTTACAAAGGGTTATAAATTCATATGTATACAGTGCCTTGAGTGGTAATTTAATTAAAATTTAAGTAATTAAAAAATCCATCTGCTTTTTAGAAAATCCCATCTTAATCATTTACAACGAGATGTACTTTAATGTTGAGAGTGCATTTGAATTTTCAAACATGTTATCTCAATTATTTCTAGAAACCTTGCCCTGAAACCAAGTCCTCAATATTAAGCAGATTGACATATTGGTGGATGAATAGGTATGTGGGAATGACTGAATTTATATTGGTTTGATGATATGAAGGTGCTTCAAAATACTAGTAATGCATGTAACAAAAGTTAAATATCTTTAAAAAAAACCTTTAGGATTAGTTAAACATGAAGTATATTCAAGGCATCTTGTTTTTTTTTCTTTTCTGGAGATACATGTAGAGATTTCCTATTAAATTTTGATGTAAATATCGATGTACATGTATATGTACACACTGTCACAAACATGATCTTGTGCACCTGCTTGTAGCTTAATCATTAACGCATACAAGAAGGACTTGACAGAAGATGACCTATTTGACCTCAATCCCAGAGATGCCAGTGACAGAGTAATTCCTCAGTTTGAAGAACAGTGGGACAAGGAAGTGTCAAAGTACAGAAAAACAGAGTAAGTAATATAACATCAATATTGAAACCAGCATTTAAATGAATACAGAAAACAAAATTATGCTGTTTATATTGTAGATTGAATTGTCATTAGTACATGTATAGAATGGAATTATTTGATAAAATCGGATACAATCCAACATTAGTAATGTCTTACTTATAATTAGACTCCATCATTTTCCTATTGTCGAATTTTCCTAGACAAACATCTAAATACTTACTTGGAACATACCAGTACAGAAATCTTTATTGTATAAACAAAGACAATGCGTAATATGTGTATATATCTTATAATTCTATTTACATAGATATATGGGCCAAATGGGCCGAACGTTTCATTATTTATTTTGTATTATATATGTGTAATTTGTTATGATAGCACATATTGCTATGATTAATTATTTACTTACTTACTATAATGTAAATGTTTTATCTTACTCTTTGACTTAGAAGAAAATCAAGTGCACCAAGTGGGCGGTAAAGATTTAAAACTTTTTGTAGCCACTCCTGTAATTTAATCATAAGTCTTTACCAGTGTTACATGTATTAGCAGTGCAGGATTTTATTGAACTTTACTGCTTAATTTTACTGTGGAATCATTTGAATTCATGGAGGCCTGTTTTCATGCTTGGCCAATTTTCTAAAGGTTCATGTGGATGTACATGTAACTTAATCAAATTGACAGTGACAATGAATGTTGAAAGACTAGTATGTTAACTTTATAATTTGCTCAAGATGTAAATTTATTGTTGAAAAGTGTTGATCAATTCTGCCAAAACCGAGCCACCAGAAATTCAATTATTCCATAGTAATTCTTCATATTTATACTATTTATAGCTATTTAATTTTCACTAACAATTGGTTTTTAAGTTTTAGTTCTGTGCTGCAAGTTAGCTGCAGACCTAACTGTCTTACAATGATACACAAAGTGTGATGTGTGCTTTTGTATAGTACACTTCTTACCAGAAATATTTATTAAACTCAGCCACATCAAGATTTTCAATTTTGCATTAGCAATTAATACATGAACTATATCATTTGATAAACTTTTGTGATGCATACACTCGATGCATACCAAGGTCAGCACAGGATATGAATACACATTCATCTCTGATTTTTGTACATGTGAATAAAATATGGTTTTATAAATAAAAATACATGCCTGTAGTTTCACCAGTACCAACATTTCATCACTTTTGAAACTCTGCAGCTAACTTTTACTAATACTGGTAGAAGTATTTGTTAAAATCATTTTTGCGTTTCAAATTATCGGTTGCTCCACTAGAGTTTGCACCATTTTGAAATTATATGACACATTTTTGATTATTCTTTTTTCATCTTTTACCTGTCTTTATATTGTAAATCATCCCTTAAACATGTAAATAGCAACTATCATGGTTCAGGGGTAAATGCTTCTGGAGATCAATAGGTCATCACAAGCAGTTTACTTCTTTGCCTTGCTTAGATTTCATGGATTGGTTTGCTCTGGTGGAATGGAGATTTTGATGGCTATTCTTCGTGATGTCTGTCTTTTCATTACCTGTATATAGATATTGATCTCTCATATTACCACTGCTTGAATCTTAAAACAAATGATTATAAACATACATGTATAGATCTACAAAGTAAATTATCCATACTGATAGATAATGGTTTTGCATGTTATGTATGATATTGCTTTCATTTAATTTCAAGTTAATTTTTCCAGATAGCTACTGGAAAGTTACATATTTGATTGACTTAGATGAAATTTATAAATGAAGAAGATCTTGTTTATGAAATACATTAACATTGATGTCAACTTTTTTTGGTAAAAAGTTGTTGTAGTGATACATGCTCTAAAAAAAATTTTGGGGTACAAAATTGTTTTTTATTTTGTAGACAAAATGTGACCTTTCAAGTGGGTAAGGCACAACACCACCTGCAAGCGTCAGAGAGAACCCCGCTGGTTGGAACCTCCAGTCGGACATATTCTACCACTGTAGAAATCAAGGACCCCAAGAAGAAGCAACAGAAAGGGGCGTCCCTGTTCAAAGTGCTGGCTAAGACCTATGGGCCAGACTTCCTGAAGGCCTGGGGTTGTAAATTCCTCTATGATCTCTTACAAATGGCCAGTCCTTCTCTATTAAGGTAAACGGAAATTAATAAAAAAAAACCGCAATACAATTGGATGAAGGAATGAGCATGTGTTATGGATATACATGTATGTTTATTGTTATACATATATTATATTTTAAAACTTTTTTCACACTAAGAAGATATCACTGACAATGAAATCTGAACATTAATGCATTTTGTTCAATGCATGCTTTATAAAATGATTTGTCAATGTTTCGAAATATTATTAGCTCACCAGAGCTGAAAGCTAAAGTGAGCTTTTCTAATCAAAATTTGTCCGTTGTCTGTCGTCGTTGGCGTTGGTGGCGTTATTGTAAACTTTTCACATTTTCATCTTCTTCTCCAGAACCACAGGGCAGATTCCAACCAAACTTGGCACAAAGCATCACTGGGTGAAGGTGATTCAAATTTGTACAAATGAAGGGCCACCCCTCTTTAAAGTGGAGATAATTTAGAATTATAGAAAATTTGTTGGTATTTTTCAAAAATCTTCTTCTCAAAAACTATTAGGCCAGAGGAGCTGTAACTTGTATTGAAGCATTCTCAGGTAGTGAAGATTCAAGTTTGTTCAAATCATGGTCCCCAGGGGTAGGGTGGGGTGACAATGGGGGAATGGATTTTAACATAAGAATGTATAGAGAAAATCTTTAAAAATCTTCTTTTCAAAAACTATTTGGCCAGAAAAGCTTAAACTTGTGTGGAGGCATCCTCAGGTAGTGTAGATTCTAGTTTGTTCAAATCATGGTCCCCGTGGGTTGGGTGGAGCCACAATTTTGGGGAATAAAGTTTTACATAGGAATATATAGAGAAAATCTTTAAAAATCTTCTTCTCAAAAACTATTAGGCCAGGAAGCCCAAATTTGAGTGGAAGCATCCTCAGGTAGTGTAGATTCAAGTTTGTTCAAATCATGGTCCCTGGGGGTAGGGTGAGGCCACAATGGGGGAAAGGATTTTTACATAGGAATATATATATAAAATCTTAAAAAATTTTTTTTTAAACCATTAGGCCAGGAAAGCTCAAATTTGAGTGGTAGCATCCCCAGATAGTGTAGATTCAAGTTTGTTCAAATCATGGTCCCTGGGGGTAGGGCGGGGCCACAATGGGGGGATAAATTCTTATATATGCATATATAGAGAAAATTTGTAAAAAAATCTTCTTTAAAAAAAGTATAAGGCTGGGAAAGCTCAAATTGGCTAGAAAGCATCCTCAGATAGTGTAGATTCAAGTTTGTTCAAATCATGGTCCCTGGGGGTAGGGCAGGGCCACAATTTGGGGAAAATTAAACAAAGGAATATATAGAGTCCTCTTATCAAAACATATTAGGCCAGGAAAGCCCAAATTTGACATTTGAGTGGAAGCATTCTCAATAGTATAGATTCAAGTTTGTTAAATCATAGTCCCCAGGGGCAGGGTGAGGCCACAGTGGGGGATGAGTTTTTACATAGGAATATATAGAGAAAATCTTTAAAAATCTTCTTTTTAAAAACTATTTGGCCAGAAAAACTTAAACTTGTGTGGAGGCATCCTTAGGTAGTGTAAATTCAATTTTGCTAAGTCATAGTCCCTGGGGGGTAGGATGGGCCGCAATGGCAGGATGAATTTTTACATAGGAATATATAGAGAAAATCTTTTGAATTATTCTGGGAAAGTTTTCAGTCCAAAAAGCAGTAACTTGTGTGAAAGCACAAGTTGTGCTGATTAAAGTTTAATGAAACCATGATTCCCTAGAGAAAAGTGGGGCCACAAAATGGGGAGGGGGGGGGGGGTGGTATATTGGAATAGGAAAAAACCTTCTTACAGGTACAACAACAAAAGGGGCTTGGTATTTACCCCCCAAAAAATTAGCAGATTTTAATTTTTTTTAGCAAAATCTACTGTACTAAGTTGTCAAGATACTGTGATTTTGATATTGTAATGTTAATTTGATCAGAGTTAAGGCAATTGTGGCTCAGGTGAGCGATGTGGCCCCTGGGCCTCTTGTTTGAAAAGCAGTCCAAAAAAGTCATATCAAACATGTTTTAAATTTCTTGTCACAATGTTGTGAATGTTTTAAAATTTATATGAAATTTATCATGCTTATTAAACAAATTAAAAATTAGTGTTTTTAAACTTTGAAAAATGTCCATACTATTTTTTCAGAACCTTCTAATCAGCTTTATAGTTTTATTTTGCAGTGTGCTGATAGAGTACGTTGAAAATAAAAACACCAACAAAAATGAATATGAATGGAAAGGATATGTGTACGCTCTGGGATTCTTCCTTATTGCCCTATTACAGTCAACATTTTTCCACCAAAATTTCCACATAGGAATGACACTTGGAATGAGGATTCGATCTGCTCTTATTGCTGCTGTCTACAAGAAGGTGATTCACTCATTACATTGTGGTATATTGAAAATCTTGCTCAGATGTTGGAACTTTTCCTCAGTTTTTTCCTCTGTTTGATCTGAGCTAAAATTACATGTACCAGTAGCTGGAAACTACTTTTGCCAAGCTTTTCAAGCAATATGGTAAAGATAGTGAAGGAGACAGTGAGAATGAATGATTAAGCAATGACAGCCTGTCATACATACATATTTGTACTGGTCAGTATTAAGAGGTTGATATTTAGAAGAAAGTTAAAAAAAAAACATGAATGTCATTTTTTATGAGGAATGATTTTATTTTTATTTCAAGTATAACAATCTCGCACTACCGTAAATCCTTTTTTATTCGGGTGTCACAAAATTTGCAAAATAGGGAAAATGTCAAGCATTTTAAATATGCCTCAGTTTAATATTTTTTGTGATTTAAAAAAGATCGCAAAAAAAGTGAAAATTAGATCATCGCGAAAATTACCGGATATATGGTATATCTTATGAGGGATGTGGGGATGTAAAGAAATTATTTATTTGTTTTAATTCAAGTATAACAATCAGACACTTTATCTTTTTCAGTCTTTAACCATGAATAATGAGGCCAGGAAAACGTCCACTGTAGGCGAGATCGTGAACCTGATGTCAGTGGATTGTCAGCGGATGCAGGACCTGAGTGGATATCTGTGGATGATCTGGTCAGCCCCGGTGCAGATCACACTGGCCATGTACTTACTGTGGATTCAGCTGGGACCATCTGTCCTGGCAGGTAATAGTCATATAAATGTAATACATACATATGTGTACCTACTCACCTTGAAATCTTGAGTACATATTACAAATTTTATGCATTTTATTTCAAGTTTGAAATTTATTAGTTTTCATGAATGTCCAATTGAAAAATTGATGCATTCATGTCAATAGTCTTGTAGGATATCATCATTGAGGTGTATTATTGAGTACATTTAGCTCTTCTATTGCTCTCATGATACACACATTGGATGAAGAGAGTGGTGGTTTACTTGTTGCACATATGATAAGGATCATTTGGATTGCTTTTGATATGTCTAAATCCTGTGTATGATTTAATCATAAACTTCACAATAATGCAATGAAACGAATGTAGTGTATACATGTTAAATAACAAAGCAATATTCAAGTCAACATTTAAAAGTTGTGCAATTGATATCTGTAAGTAACTGTAGGAAAAAAAATAAAAGAATGAATAAAGGTATATGTACCAAAATATTCAGTTTCATAACTTGTACATTTATGTATGTTTGCTATTTTATTTTATTTCAATAAACCCTGTTTTCGGGATCATGATAAATATCTTTCGATAAGAAGCTTTTTAAGCATTTGATTTTGAAGTGATTATCTGATCACTTGTTGGACATTGGCTTTAACAGCATCTGATGGGTACAACTTAGTGAGATGGGTGGTTTATCTTTCTGTTTATAGGTCTGGGCCTCATGTTGCTGCTTATTCCTGTCAATGCAGTGATTTCAATGAAACAAAGAAAACTTCAGGTTGACCTGATGAAGTTCAAGGACAAACGTCTGAAGCTTATGTCTGAGGTGTTGAATGGAATGAAGGTACATGTACATACTTTAGTGGAGCCTCATTTATCCGGGCGCTCTCTGTCTCGAGTCCAAATGTCTGGATAGGTGAAGCATCTAAAAATATAAAATGTGTCTGTTGTTATCCCAAATGATAAAAAAAATCCCTTCCAAATAAAATAATCCATAAATTAAAGCATCCAGATAACTGGCGTCTGGATATCTCAAGCCCCACTGTATATGTGTTTATGTTGGCCATAAATTTCAAAAGAACTTCTTGAACATAATAACAGTTTGAAACTAATATCCAAAACCTAAAACAGTATTCAAACTTAACACAGTGCCAAACCTCAACTTATACTAATTTTAGTATACCTATAGATTATTATTTACATTAATTTATTTAATAGCCTATATACTAGTATACATGTACATGTATATGTTCACAGATGAATTCTCTACTGATACTTTATTGATGTATTACATGTATATTCCTTGTCAGGTGTTGAAACTGTATGCCTGGGAACCATCTTTCCAAGATAAAATACAAGAAATCCGGACCAAGGAAACAAATATTCTGAAGAAGAATGCCCTTTACAGTGCCTTTAGCTCCTTTTCCTTCACAACAGCCCCGTTTCTGGTAAGAGGAATTATGTCTCCCCTTTCAAAGGGGAGACATATTGTTTTTGTCGACTTTCTTTTTCTTCTTCTTATTAAGGTCTTCCGTTTTCCAACGGAAGACCTTCTTGTTTTCGTTCGGTTTCTTTTTCCCTATTATTATTATTTTTTTTTTTCTTACAAAATTTGTGCAGGCGATTTCTCGGAAATGGCTTAACCGATTTTCGTGAAACTTTCAGATCTAATAGATATTAGTCCGAACTTAATATACATTTTTTTATTTTGATGACGTCATTTCCGTTCTTGAGAAAATGACGTTTTAGTAATTTTCAGAGGGTCGGCTTGTCCAGGGATCTCCTCCTAAACGGTAAAAGATATTGAGTTCAGACTTTCAGGGATTGTAGACAAGAGATTGTAGATGTGCAATTTGGCATTCAAATTTGTCATGCTCAAAAGGCGTTAAAGCTCGCCTGGTCCCGAAAATTGAGACTAAAAAAACGTCGTAATTTTTCATGGTTTTCTTGGTTTATCTCTTTTCTGAAAAATATTTTGTTAACACATGTAATGCAAAAAAAGTTTATATTTACAAGACCTTTCATTTGATATCGAGAAAAAGGGGCTGGCCCCTAAAATTAGGGGACCAATGGGCTCTAAAGACTTTCATCTGTAGCCCTTTACTGAGGGATATTTTGTGAACAGTTATAGAAGCAAATATGTTTATTTTACAGTTATGTATCCAAGCAATGTAATGATTTTATCATGTGTTACGTAATTAGGGGTTTTTAGGGGCCAAAAGTCCAGAATTTTGATTACATTTATCTCAGAAAGGAAAACTATTTTGAAATGCAGTATAGAAGAAAAGATGCTCAAAATGATGTATTAAATCATATGTAATTTTCAAAATTTCGTTAAACGGCCCCTATAAGGAGTTAAGGGATCGGCCCCTAAAATGTTCTTTCCCATATATCTCAAGAACGGTAACGAATTTCTAAACAGTTGTTGAACAAAATGTGTTCAGATTTAAATGACCTTTTATTAGATATCAAGAAAAAGGGGCTGGCCCCTAAAATTAGGGGTCCAAAGGGCTCTAAAGTCTTTTATTTGTAGCCTTTTACTGAGGGGTATTTTGTGAACGGTTATAGAAGCAAATATGTTTATCTCACAGATATGTATCCAAGCAATGTAATGATTTTATCATGTGTTACGTAATTAGGGGTTTTTAGGGGCCAAAAGTCCAGAATTTTGATTACATTTATCTCAGAAAGGAAAACTATTTTGAAATGCAGTATAGAAGAAAAGATGCTCAAAATGATGTATTAAATCATATGTAATTTTCAAAATTTCGTTAAACGGCCCCTATAAGGAGTTAAGGGATCGGCCCCTAAAATGTTCTTTCCCATATATCTCAAGAACGGTAACGAATTTCTAAACAGTTGTTGAACAAAATGTGTTCAGATTTAAATGACCTTTTATTAGATATCAAGAAAAAGGGGCTGGCCCCTAAAATTAGGGGTCCAAAGGGATCTAAAGTCTTTTATTTGTAGCCTTTTACTGAGGGGTATTTTGAGAACGGTTATAGAAGCAAATATGTTTATCTTACAGTTATGTATCCAAGCAATGTAATGATTTTATCATGTGTTACGTAATTAGGGGTTTTTAGGGGCCAAAAGTCCAGAATTTTGATCACATATATCTCAGAAAGGAAAAATATTTTGAAATGCAGTATAGAAGAAAATATGCTCAAAATGATGTATTAAATTATATACAATTTCCAAAATTTCGTTAAGCTGTCCCTATAAGGAGTTTAGGGATCAGCCCCTAAAATGTTCTTTCCTATATATCTCAAGAACGGTAACGAATTTCTAAACAGTTGTTGAACAAAATGTGTTCAGATTTAAATGACATTTTATTTGATATCAAAAAAGGGGGCTGGCCCCTCAAATTAGAGAACTTAAGGGCTCTAAAATCTTTTATCTGTAGCTCTTTACTGAGGGAAATTAAATGAAAGGCTATAAAAGCAAATATGTTTATTTTACAGTTCTGTGTCCAAGTAATGTAATGATTTATTCATGTGTTATGTAATAATGATATTTTAGGGGTCAAGAGTCCATAAACTATGACCACCTAAATCTCAAAAAGTAAAATTTTTTGAAATGCAGTATAGAAGAAAAGATGCTCAAAATGATGTACTTTACAAAATGCAACCTTCAAAATTTGGTTCAGCGGCTCCAATAAGGAGATAATGGACTGGCCCCTGAAAGTTTTTTTTCTCAGATATCTCAAGAACGGTGACGAATTTCAAAACATTTGTTGAACAAAGCTCTTATCCCTGAAACAAAATAGTATCTGGCCCTTAGAATGTAGACCCTGTTTTTCTATTTTAAATCATGTTTAGCTGTTAAATAGCAAAATCAAGATCGAACATATATCTCAAATTCTAAAATCAGACGGAAGACCTCCTCGTTGCTCGCAACGAGATCGTGTTTAGTTCTTCTTATTCTTCTTCATCCAAATTTGTCCAGGCCGTAACTTAAATACCCTTTGACATTAAGACTTCAAACTTGGAACATAGGTATATGGTATTAAAAAGGAGTGCACGCCACCAAAGTTTTTGACCTTGACCTATTTTCTTTTTCAAGGTCAACCGTTTTATAAAAATAGAGTTTGGACTATAACACAAGACACCTTAAACATACAAACTTTTAACTTGTATCATAGATAGATGGTATATAGTCCTATTGAACCTTACTAGAAATTTTGACCTTGACCTTAAAATTTCATTTCAAGGTCAAATCAGAAAAAACTTTATTGTTCACCTCCTAAATATTCTTTGACAGAAGGACTTCAAACTTTACACAAAGAACAATTATAATACACTGAGGTGTACTATTGATAAATATTTGACCTTAACCTTGTTTTACTCAGGTCAACTTGAGAAAAAAATAATTCAATTTTGTCTGGGTGGTAACTTGGATACCTTTTGACATTAAGACTTCAAACTTGGAACGTAGGTAGATGGTATTGAGAATAAGTGCACACCATCAACAATTTTGACCTTGACCTATTTTCTTTTTCAAGGTCAAGCGTTTTATTAAAAATAGAGTTTGGACTATAACACAAGACTCCTTTAACATACAAACTTTTAACTTGTATCATAGATAGATGGTATATAGTCCAGTTGAACCTTACCAAAATTTTTGACCTTGACCTTAAAATTTTATTTCAAGGTCAAATCAGAAAAAACTTCATTGTTCACCTCCTAAATATTCTTTGACAGAAGGACTTCAAACTTTACACAAAGAACAATTATAATACACTGAGGTGTACTATTGATAAATATTTGACCTTGACCTTGTTTTACTCAAGGTCAACTTGAGAATAAAAAATAAAATTTTGTCTGGGTGGTAACTGGGATACATTTTGACATTAAGACTTCAAACTTGGAACGTAAGTAGATGGTATTAAGAAGAAATTCACGCCATCAAAATTTTTGACCTTGACCTATTTTCTTCAAGGTCAAGCGTTTTATAAAAAATATAGTCTGGACCATAACACAAGACACCTTAATCATATAATCTTTTAACTTGTATCATAGATAGATGGTATATAGTCCAATTGAACCTTACCAAAATTTTTGACCTTGACCTAAAAAATTTATTTAAGGTCAAATTAGAAAAAACTTCATTGTTCACCTCCTAAATATTCTTTGACAGAAGGACTTCAAACTTTACACAAAGAACAATTATAATACACTGAGGTGTACTATTGATTAATATTTGACCTTGACCTTGTTTTACTCAAGGTCAAATTAAGAATAAATAATAAAATTTTGTCTGGGTGGTAACTTGGATACCTTTTGACATTAAGACTTTAAACTTGGAACGTAAGTAGATGGTATTAAGAAGAAATTCACGCCATCAAAATTTTTGACCTTGACCAATCTTGTGTCTCAAGTTAATTCATTTTCTAAATTGTATCATATATGGATGATATCTAACATATAGCTGACTTCATTCTTTTTCACTAATTAAATTTGCCCCATATTACAATCCTTGGAGAAAAGGGGAGACATGTGTTTTTTTGTATAAAAAAAACAATACCCACTAGTTAAAACAATAATATATGTGTGAATATTTTAGGCAGTTTTATAAAAGATGGTATATTTTTCCTCTAATGACCCTGAATGATTTGTTTTTTTTTTTCTTTCAGGTGACGCTTGTGACCTTTTTGACCTACGTGTTTACCTCGGACACAGGTTACCTGAGTGCCCAGAAAGCCTTCACTTCCCTGGCTCTGTTCAACATTCTAAGGTTTCCCATCAACCTGCTGCCAATGATGATCTCATATGTCATACAGGTGAAAATTACAGGGTCTATGAGGTTAAACATTCTAATACATTCACCAACTGAAACATATTTTTTCTTTAATTAATTAGTCTTTCGATACCTTTGTCAGACTAATTATACTGTGATATTTTTTATATTTTTTACATTTGGCTTTCATTTAATTTTGGCAGGCTAATGTGTCTATAGGAAGAATTTCCAAGTTCTTGAAAAATGGTGATTTGGATCCAAATGCAGTTCAGCATGAACCAAAATCAGGTATAACACTAAAACACTGAATACTTTGCACTCCATTTTGATGTAATTTTGTCTTAAAGCATATAACAATTTCAAGGTTTTAACTTATATTTTGTTATTAGACTCTGTTGTTTCGGTGGAAAATGGAACATTTAGTTGGGATTCTGAGCTACAACCAGCACTCCGAGAGTAAGTACTAACCTGTACTAGTTTTTTTTTTTGGTCTCATATTTCATTAATCCTGCTTTACATATTGGTTGGTAATCATTAAATCTACCAAGTTTTGTTCATGATAAATTAGTAATTTCTTAAATATGGATTTGTGTGAAGATTTTCTTTAAGGGTCCTCCACACACTTGAGTAAAGTTCTGCATACAAGCCCATTCTTCTAAATCACTTAAAAATATGGATTTGTAGCATGTGTATGACTTGAAAATGACCAAAAAATAAAAAAAAAATTTGGGAAAAAAATCATCTTTTAAAATTTTATCACTCTTCATGAAAATAAAAACCCCTGCAGTTTTTGAACTCAGGACCTGCAAGTTGGTAGCCTGAAGCTTCAACCATTGTGCCTCAGAGATACCAAATTTGGCGGTATAAACTGTTTCACAATGCATTAAAATCGCCATATATATTTGGATATAAAGTTCTAGAGTTATCTTTCTTTGGGCATTTAAAGTTCTTACAAGTTTGTTTATACCATGTGTCTCTCATTTTATTATGCCCCCCCCCCCCCCCCCCCCCCCCCCCTTGAAGAAGGGAGGGCATATTGCTTTGCTGCTGTCTGTTGGTCGGTTGGTCCATCAACAGTTTCCGTTCATTTTCTTCGCAGAAGATGAACATATTGAAATGAAATTTGATATACAGGTTTATCATGATAATATCTAGGTCAAGTTCATTATTGGGTACGATTGAGCAATTTTCGACAGAGTTATGGCCCTTGGACGTTGATGAATTCCTGTTATTTGCGGTTTCCGCTCATTTTCTTCACAGAGGATGAACATATTGAAATGAAATTTGGTATACAGGTTTATCATGATAATATCTAGGTTAAGTTTGATATTGGGTACGATCGAGCGATTTTCGACAGAGTTATGGCCTTTGGACTTGGAAAAATTCAAGTTATTTGCAGTTTCCGCACATTTTCTTTGCAGAAGATGCACATATTGATATGAAATTTGGTATACAGATTAATTAAGATAACATCTAGGGCAAAATCAATATTTGGTACGATTGTGCAATTTTCGACAGAGTTATGCCCCTTGGACTTAGAAAAATTCCAAATATTTGCAGTTTTTAATAATACGTTCATTTTCTTTGGATGTTTTCGAGGGAGGGGGGCATCAGTGTTTCACAAACATCTGTTGTTATAAAGAATCGTGCAATTTTTTAAACAATTTAAGTATGAGGTTTAAGGGGTTGTCAAAAAGCCGTTCCTTTTTGTTGAAGACAAAAACAGGTGTAGTTTATTTTGTTTTCCTGCAGTGTTAACATCAAGATTCCCGCCGGGAAGTTGGTGGCAGTGGTAGGACAGGTGGGCTCCGGGAAGTCCTCTCTGCTCTCCGCCCTGCTTGGAGAAATGGACAAACTCTCCGGAAGTGTCAATGTCTATGTAAGTATTATTTAGATAACCCCTGTACAGATCACAGGGTTTTTACTTTATGTATATTTTATACAACAAAAAAATTAATTGAAAAGTAATGCAAAAAACTGCGAGAAACTTGACCAAAATGAAATAACGTTTACATTACCAGTTCCATTTTCTTTGCACCCCAGGGCAATGTGGCTTATGTCCCACAACAAGCATGGATTCAGAACGCTACCGTCAAAGACAACATCCTATTTGGTAAACAAATGGAAGAGGGCAAGTACGATGAAATTCTGGAGGCGTGTGCTCTCAAAACCGACCTAGAGATCCTGACGGGTGGAGACATGACAGAAATCGGGGAAAAGGTGTGTTGGCTTAGTACTGGGTCATTAACTCCCAATGTCGCACCTACTCACTAGAACTTTGTGAAGACCTATCTTTTTATAGGAATTTTAGTTGTCATTGTACTACATTTATAACTGTCACTGGTAAACAAAAGCTGTAAAATATTTCATTTATGTATTAAATTCAGGTACTTTTGCTCTTTTATACTCTCTGTAAAGAAAGTGTTTTAAATAAAAGGAATGAATCATATTCATAAAACCCACCAGGGCTCCTCATTCCATTTGATATAACAGAGTGAAATCACAATACATTGATTGATACAACCTCAAAAATAACTTTATATTGATAAATTAAGTAAAACTAAACTGTGTGGAATTCAGACATTTTCATACCCCATAAAAAGAGGTTTATTTTGTGATAAAACTATTGTCTTTTGTTTTGTGACTTTTGTCTTTTGTGTTTTGTTTTGTAGGGCATAAATTTGAGCGGCGGACAGAAGCAGAGAGTGAGCCTGGCGCGGGCCGTTTATAACAACGCCGATATCTACATGCTGGATGATCCCCTCAGTGCCGTCGACTCCCATGTCGGCAAACACATTTTCCAGAAAGTTGTTGGGGCCAAAGGATTGCTGCGTAATAAGGTCAGTGTTAATGGAAATGCAATTGGTGTTTGTTTGTCATTGTCTCCAGTGCGATGATTCACGCATCATTTATTATCAATGTTACCTTTTTAACTTGTGAAATTAATGGCCTCTGTGTTTGGGGTTCAGGCTGTAGGTATGTGGAGTACAGATAAATTCAAACATCAAATTCAGATTAGTGTTTTAGACTTCAAAATGAAGCATAGAATGCAATACTGAGACCCTTTGACAGGTCAATCTTAGAGTTATGGTACTTAGGAGACTTCCAAGCCCTGTAGGCCTCTTGTTAAACGTTCAGGATGGAAGAACATGTATTTTCATTGATCATTTGATAATGGAAATTTTCATGCATTTTAAGGTTTTGTTCTTTTAGTTTCTTGAAAATTCTACTGAGAAAGTGACACTGGTAACATGTCTATGAAATACATGTGACAACCATTTTAAAAGATGCTTAAAAGGGTTTTTTCCCTCAAATTTTTAATGATACAGTTTAATTAGTTTATTTACTTTGCAAGAAAATGGTAGAGAATATTCAATGTCAATAGATAAGATTGTTGATTATAAAGTAATAATTTTGATTAAAATAATAAATTTGGGAGGGAGGGGGGTTAAATTAAGCCCCTAAAAATTCCTGAAAGTTGATTCTTCAAGTACTGGTTTCTCACTTTAACACAAAACTTTTCTCAACAATCGTAATTTTTTACAGCAATATATTTGCATGTGATGTTGTTTTATTCCAGACAAGAATTATGGTAACACATGGAGTTCACTGGTTACCACTAGTAGACTCCATCATTGTGCTGATTGATGGGAAAATAACAGAGATGGGAACCTATGATGAACTCCTGAGTCATGATGGAGCCTTCGCTCAGTTCCTGAAGACCTACTTAACACAGGAAAACCCTGATGAGGAGGAGGATGAAGAAAGTAAAAATAATTTTCACCTGTTTTAGCACTGCTAGACAAGATGATCTATCTTTTTTATTAATTTAGTATTTGCTGTGAAATGAATTATCATGTCCTATTATTTGAAGATGCTCTTGATATCTTCAAAAGAGGCCTATAAAGATTAATATATTTAGTTTTCAATGCATTTTACAATATATACATTTCATGGTGTTCTGAGAGGACAAAAGTAAGTTTGTTTTCCTCTGGAACACCTACTACTGTATATCTTAAGGCATAACCAAAATAATAATTTTTGTTAAGGGGGACAATAAGTTTACAATGGTCTGATAAGTTAGTAATTACATGATTTCTGTTATGGAAATTGAATGCATCTAGCTATTAGTTTCAATGATTAATCAGTGTTAGGAAAAGCCAATAAACTTGTGCAGGGTGTAAAGTGTTTTGTTAAAATAGCAGATTTTTATCATCTTTAATACATTAAAAAGTTAAACAAAATTGAATAAAAAAAAAAGTGTATAAACAGAATGTATACTAAGAAAAAATAATAGTTGTTTGTTTTGAATAGGAATGAACTACAGTTATGTTTGTATTGAATTTGGATAAACATAAATTGCAGAAATGTTCTTTTTATTTTCAGTCGAGCAGATGAAAAGTAAAATTTTAGAAAGAGTGGAATCTGTGACCTCAGACACAGGGGCCACTTCAGGGGAAGAGGGAAAAGCCCGCAAAAGGTCTTGATAATACATCAATACAGTATACTGAGTTATTTTCGCTCTGCTTCCCTTGAAAACGGTTTTGCCCCATCTTGAATTCACTCGGGCAAAATTGTGTTTAAAGATTCATAATTTGAGACAAAGGAATTCGCCCAGTTTTAAATTTGCACGCTGACATAAGGACAAAAAGGAGCGAAAATTAAACAGGGGCAAATATTTTGCTGTATACAGTAATACATCTGTCAGTGATTAAATCAGATAAAAAAAAATAAAAAACCAAATGTAGAATAAAATATTAAACTTTATAATAGTACATGTATAATGTTACCTTTTGAATAATTTGTGTAGGAAAGACAAAAGTGCCAAAGCTCCCTTAGCCCGCTCTATCTCAACCATTGATGGATCTGAACTTCCAGGAAAAGACAAAAAGGATGTTAAGGCTCCAGGTGACCAGCCAAAAATGAAAGAAAAAGATAAGCTTATTCAGGAAGAAAAGGCAGAAAAAGGCAAAGTAAGGGAATTCTCTAAAACACCCTGATTTATAATTGTTGCGAATGATGTTTAAAACTACCGTAATGTCGCGTGTATAACACGCACTTTTTTTCAGCCAAAATTTGATCAAAAGTGGGGGGTGCGTGTTATACATAGGACTAAAATTTTACCCCATTTTTTCAAGCCGTGATTCTTTATACCTCGGGAGACGTGACTGCCGATATAACATGTTATGCAAGTTGTATGAGTGTATATTTTCTGCTGATATAGCGCGTTATGCAAGTTGTACGATTGTATACTAAATACTAAATTTACTGCATCAGAAATACCTTATTCTTAGTTTTATTTCCATGTATTGAAATATTTATCCACTCTCAACACTATTTCTTGCATCAAACAAGTTTAAATATCGTCAGTGTATTCGCCATTACGTAAGCAATCGCCTGTTGACTCGGCGCGTGGTCAATGTTTGTTTAACAATTTCCGGTGTCAGAAGCATGCACCTGTCTTGTGTCGGACTTCACAGGGTGTTTTCAAGTGCATGAAGATTAGCGATTATTCTGATTTTATTAAACTTGATTACTTCGTGTCCAGTTATGCAGTTAAACGTTACTGCTTTACAAAGACACTGCTAAAAATACATCGATCATTTGTACGACTTGATAATGACGATATACGACATACATACGTTTCTTCAGAATGTTTATTTAACAACAATCAATGAGTTTGACTATAATTAATCAATCAAATCATTTCTTTTGATGTTGTTTTGGTTTATATCTGCAAACATTATAACTTAGCTCGGTTGCCGTTCTTCCCTACGTATGATGATCTTCAACTTTTCCACTGTTTTACGAAGTGTCTAATGATATTTGATACCGCCAATGTAAATCATGCCGTCCTTTTTAAGTAAAATTGTAAGAACTTTGACTCTAATATCGCTTGGGCAATGTTCCGATCATGAAATTACAGTAATTGCGCTTGGGTTACAAAATTATCATTAAACATCGATAGTTATTTGGAAAAATGGCGGCCGTCGATTTTCATCATTGGGCTACATTCCGATCACAAAATGAAAGAAATTGCGCATAGATTATAAAATTATCATGAAACATCGATTGTTTTGGGGGAAATTGCGGCCGTTGATTTCGCCATTTTTTGGGTGCGTGTTATACATAGGACCTGCTGTTTTTTCGCTTTTTTTTGGTCAACTTTGGGGGTGCGTATTATACACGAGTGCGTATTATACACGATACATTACAGTAATATGATTGTATCCTAGAAAAAGCATAGATGGAAATATATGATTTTACTCAAAGTGCACTAGTAGATGTATTTATTACGATAATCGTATGGTTCTTGGTAATAAACATTACAATACAATACCTTTTTTACTTCAATTAAAGCATATTATTTTATTGTTTAGAATTCAATTTAGCTGTTTTCACTCCTCCAAACCATGCATATTTAAAATGTATGGTCATTTTAGATCAAATAAAACCTCACTGAAAATAGGTATAGACAATGGATATCTTAATTATTTTATAATCCCAAATTATTTCAGGTGAAGTGGAAGGTGTTTATGATGTATTTCCGCGCCATTGGAATGGCAGCCTCCGCGATAATCCTGGCTATCTTCATTATCTTCCAAGTTTCTAGTGTAGGAGCCAACATCTGGCTATCTATATGGACTACTGATAAGGAACTGGCTAATATCAGTCTGGCTAATACCACAGAATATCAGAATCGGAACTACATGTTTCTTGGCATTTATGCAGCCTTTGGTGTTGTGCAAGGTACTTACCTCAATGCAATTGAATTTAACTATGAAAACTTAAATAGATCAGAAGATATTCACCACTGATGTTTTACAGACTTATGTACAAAATACATCATGTCTAAAAAATGTTTTTTTTATTCAACTTTATTGATTTCTGAAGCAGTTTCTTTTGCCTTGTTTTCAAGGTGCTGTGATCATGATTTACACACTGCTTGCAACGTACAAAATGGTGGACGCTTCACGGAAACTTCACAATGCAATGTTGGAGAACGTGATGAAGGCACCCATGAGCTTCTTCGATACGACTCCCAGCGGGCGCATCGTGAACCGGTTCTCTCGGGACGTGGAGACGACGGACAGCACCCTGCCTATGGTGCTGAGGATGTGGATGAACATGTTCTTTAGCACACTCAGTACCTTTATTGTCATCAGTTACAGCACCCCTCTCTTTATGACCATCATAGTCCCTGTGCTCATATTTTATTTCGCTGTACAGGTAAGAATAGAACAGCATCAACATAAGATAAACTGTAGATTCCTCATTACAATGTTCCTGGTAAATGTAATTGTATAATAATTGTATTAATAATGAACAATAGTTCATGGGTCTGTTAGTCTCAAATGTTTACTTTTTTGAAATCAGCATTTTTGTCAGTGTTTGGCTGACATTGATTGAAATGAAAGTATTTGATAAGATGTAAATAAAGAGCTCTACTCTGACTAAGCACTGGGAAGTTGTGGATTTGTCTTAGATCTGTTGTTCCTTAGATCATTATATAGATATGCTCATGAAACGTAAATAGCAAGTTCGTATTTCTTATAATCACTTGTACATGTATGTATTTGCTCTGTTACAGAGATTTTATGTGCCAACATCTAGACAACTCCAGAGAATTGAGTCGACCACCCGGTCACCAATTTTTAACCATTTTAGTGAGTCCCTTAGTGGGGCCTCCTCCATCCGAGCCTACTATGAACAAGAAAGATTTATCAACGAGTCTCTGTCTAGGGTGGATAAAAATATACTGTACTACTTTGCCAGGATAGCTTCCAACAGGTACTAGTAAATGGGATTGTTAGAGTGTTCTTATGAATGTTGATAAGTACCGTTACAAGTACACAGGACAAAGAACTCAAGTTTAGATTATATTAATATTTCTTTAATGCCTTTTACTTTAATGCCGCAGCATATTTTTTTGTGTTTAAAGATGAAGACCACTTCAGTTATATAACTGGTAATATTTTCTTTTGTAAATTCCATAAAATTGATTGAGAAACAATTTGATAAAATAATTTTCCCTCCTGTTGATACCATGATTGCCTGTTATAGCTCCGTGAGCTACATTTGTATAGTGGACATATCATAGCTGTGAGTATTGTAATAAAGAATATGTAATAAACCTGGTACTCTTCAGATGGCTGGGCTGGAGACTGGAGTTTGCTGGCAATCTGATTGTGTTTGCTGCTGCTATATTTGCTGTGGTCACACCCAACCTTAGTGGAGGATTAGTCGGTCTCTCAGTGTCATATGCTCTGCAGGTATAGTTCATATTACCCCTGTTATAATTACATGTACATTCAATTTTCTTTTAACATTGCAGTTATTCCTTTAAAATCATGAGTTGATTTTAATTATGTCCCTGCAAAATGAAGACACATTATATGGTTTCATGATGCAGCGTCAGTCACATACTTGCCTTCCTTTCATATTGTTGATATTTGTTGTTACATGTATTTTTGTGTGTTAACTCCAAACACACTGAACATCACTCATCATGGGTGTAATTTCTAGTACAGTCTTGTGAAGCATACTCTGCCACATACATATAGCTAGGTACCTGTTCACAATTTTCAGATGAACATTGTATTATTGCAATTTTTGTAGGTGACAAGTGCCCTGAACATGTTGGTCAGACAAACAGCTGAATTAGAGACCAATGTTGTTGCAGTAGAAAGACTTAAAGAGTATTCTGAAGTAGAAACTGAGGTAATCATTTTAAAAAATATGTACACAAAAAGGGTTGTATGCTTGTATTTTAAATTTGCAAATGCATATATCAAGGATAAAACAATATTTATAGTCTTTGCTTTTCAAAATTGATACGTTTATTGTTTAGCCAGCATGATTAAGGTTTACAGTAATGCATTCAAATGCAGAGGATGGTAAAAAATTAAAATTATTAGAAATAAAGTCAGTTTCTGCATGCACTAATAGTAATTTGAACATGTTGACAGGCGGAATGGATTCGCCCCTTCAGGAGACCACCCCATGATTGGCCAGCTAATGGAGGAGTTATCTTCCATGACTACAAGACCAGATACAGAGAGGGCTTAGATCTGGTACTGAGAGGAATATCTTTCCAAGTACTAGGTGGCCAAAAAGTAAGATTGCCATTCCAAGTTATCCCTGAAATCATTCATATTCAAATTATTATATAAATTCAAATTCCTTAAATATGTGTTTATTTTAGACCAAGCATTGTTCATTACACCTTTGAACCCTTTTATCCTTTTTGATACATTTATGATATATTTGAATATATGATATTTTAACAGGTAGGTATAGTTGGAAGAACAGGGGCAGGTAAATCTTCTCTGACTGTGGCCCTGTTCCGGTTGATTGAATCTGCTGGGGGTCAGATTGTGATTGACGGTCAGAGAATCTCTGACATCGGACTGCATGATCTCAGGGGCAAGCTTACCATTCTACCTCAGGTACGCAATTCTCAAAATCGGAATATTTTTATGTAAGATTGTAAATATTGAAAATTAACACGAAAGAAAAGAGTTGTAATTTTCAGTGTCGGAATTTATACAATGTAGTTGACAATGTACATGACTTCATGTTTGCAGGACCCAGTGTTATTTTCTGGAACTCTACGCATGAACATTGATCCATTCAATGCGTACACAGATGAGAACATCTGGCATGCTCTGCAACATTCTCATTTGAAAGCTTTTGTAGAAGGTCTTCCAGAAGGATTACAGCATGAGTGTGGAGAGGGAGGCCAAAATTTGAGGTGAGTTGTCGAAGGCAGTGCATTGTTAATCTTACCGAGAGGATGAAATCCTCAGGTTGCATGTGTTGAAGAGGTAGAGAAAAATGTAGAGAAGGAGAGCAACACTTGAGTTTCAATAGTCATTGCTGTGATATTTAATCATTGGCAGTCTGATATTAGTGAGTCTACGTAATATTCAATGTAATATCAAACTGCATCACTATTATTAAACAGATGAAATTAGGCTGTCTCGGGTAAACATGTAACCATTTTCGTATTTTATTTCAGTCCCGTTAATAGGGCAATAGAGCCAATTTTTAGAACAAAAAAAATTAAGATATATATAGGGCGACTTTTACACAAAAATTCAGGTGGTATCAGTGTAAACTCTCATGATTTTATTAAAGGTTGGCATGAATTTTTGTAACATTTTGTATCAAATTTAAAAAAAAACCAAAAAGTTAAATAGGTCGTTACAAAGTATTGTGCGAGATCCAAATGCTATAAAGGAAAAAATATTGACCTACATGTAAATCTGACCTAATCGGAAATCATGAATGAAATTTAAAGGGCAGCGTTATAAGTACAAAACATGCCTCACACTTCTGTATGAAAAGTCACGTACATAAAGGTCACTGTCTGACATTTTTTTTTTATTCAGAACTGTGTTAAGCATACATGTATATCCTCTACATGCATGTATATCCTATACATACATGTACATGTACATGTATATCCAATACACACCTGCAGTGTTGTATATATTTAATGAGGAGCCTCAGGATGGGCTCTTCTTTTAATATTCAGATTAACATAAATGGAAGGAGACATAAATAAATAGAAAAAGAATTAACATTGTTACATCAATACATGGACTGGTATGCTTAATACAGCATAACATATCAAAAAAGTCAACAATCTTGAGTGTGATATTTTCAAGTTGATTGGGAAATACGAGTTTGGGCTAAAACTACATGTATATAGTAAATACTGTAGAAGCACTTTTTTTCGTTGGGTCAAAAATTTGTTTTTAAACCAAATAAAATTTTATTGGCATTTAATTTCATGATATTGTAATCTCTGTATTCATTAATACTTGTGTTGAAAATTCGTCATGAATTTAATTTTGTTGATTAATACTGCCAACGAAAAAAATGAAATTAAATCCTCAATGAATATTTCTGCTTCTACGGTACATAATAGGCTGCTTTTTTATTTTGATTTTTTTTAAAAATTGCATTGTAAATTTAGTATTCATCAACTCAAATGTGAAGTTGTATAATACAAGTAATTAGTAGATGATGAAAAAAAAAATCATCATGTATGTTACCGGTACAAGTTTTTTATTGTACATATGTTGTTAAAAAGTTTTCCTTATTATCCACATTTTTTATCAGTGTTGGCCAAAGACAGCTGGTTTGTCTGGCGAGGACCCTCCTAAGGAAATCCAAGATCCTGATTCTGGATGAGGCCACTGCTGCAGTAGACATGGAGACGGATGACCTTATCCAGAAGACCATCAGGACGGAGTTCAAGGACAGCACGGTGCTGACCATAGCACACAGGCTCAACACCATCATGGACTACGATAAGTACGCTGTCCTCTTAAAGAGATTTACTTCCTATTTCAGAAAGCTCATTAAAGAGACGATTTATTTATCATTTATAAAATAGTCTTTCAATATAAACCCATTAAAATATGAAATTGTAAAAACTAGAAATAGTATATAGATTGCTTTTCCTTAAAACGTGGAATTCACTGTACAGTTCCTCTTACTGTAGTTTACTCTATTTCCTATTCATACTCATCAAGAGATGATATATATTTTTTAAGGTGTCAATTTTTTTCAATAGTCTTTTGATTTAAACCTATTATAAATATGAGATTGAAAATGAACTAGAAATTATTTAGATTGTTGTTCCTTGTACTGTGGAGTGAATTCACTGTGCCTTACTCTAGTTTGAACATTTGTGCTTACAGCTACTTCACTTCAAGGTCTAGTACTTGCATGATTTTGACATACATGTAAATGGTTTTTTTCTCTCTTTCTAGAGTACTAGTGTTAGACCAAGGCCTAGTGAAGGAATATGACAGCCCTGATAATCTACTGAAGAACAAGACTTCAGTCTTCTATGGAATGGCCAAAGATGCCAATCTAGTGTAACTGCCTGTGATCAATGCCCTTACAGAATATGTATAGTGTATGTTGATATGGGCCATCAATAAATGACCCAGAACCTTCTATTGTCTGACAGTTACCATTAGGTAACAAGGGTAAAATCTCTAGTACATGTATGTGTATTTAATGTAGAGGATGTTAACTCTGAATATGTCACGGAAAATTAGATTTTTATTAAAGGTATACTATAGTAGTTCAATCAGCAAATTATACTTTCTGTACATATCAAAAAAATTTGTGAATACAGAGAAAATGAAATACTTTTTTTTATTTGCATCCGTCATTTTTTTGCCTTTTAAAAACTTTCTTCTACCAACAATACCGAATAATCTCTGTGTATTTAATATTTTGTGGTGCATAAATGAATAAAAAAAAGGGGGGGGGGGAATTAGATTGTCACAAAATTTTTGAATATTCAGTATGTATTTTGGAATAATACATCCAAAAATTGTGGTTGTTTTTTTTTTAATGTAAAAAAGCTTAAACTGAAGTGATAAATAATGAATCAAGGACATTTTATTCTGTAGATCCAGTCCTGATATTTTTTTTTGTTATATTCAGTAGTATATAACTGTAATATTAGCTCGTCCGAAAAATATTGACCGGTCAATATTTTTTTGATATTGACTGGCTAGGAATAATATCTAGAGAACATTCCCTCTATTTCAAATAATCGCCTCTGATTTGTTGATTCGTAAACGATGACGTAAATAACTCTTCGCGACTCCAAAACAAGGTGACGTCATAATAGACAGTCAGTCAAGGCAAGTAAACAACGGACGCGCAATGCGACGGTTTGCTATCATAACGGATATAAGGATTTGCGAATTACTGTGAAATAAAATCAGGTAGAACATCTGTATTTTCATTCTTCCGGTCAGCGGAATATCAACAGTGACCGTTTGATGCTGAGGATATTTTGGAAATGAACTTTGCACAAATTTGAATTCGTGAATTCTTTATTGAGCTGAAAAAATTACGGCGATCTGTTTTCAATTACTTTCTTAAATTTTGGTTTGTTTCTTCATATAACAAAACAAATGTTGACTGTGTTTTCGGGCAACATTGATTATATTAGCCCCCGAGGGACGAAAATATTGCCCTCCGCTTCGCGTCGGGCAATATTTCGTCCCTCGGGGGCTAATATAATCAATGTTGCCCTCAACCCCAGTCAATATTTGTATATTGTTATGCATGGACATGTATTACAGTAAGAATGATGTTGTGATAAATCAAAACAACAATATTTTGCATTTTAAGTAAATGGCCTGAGAAAATGGAATTTTTTTAAGCTCCATGGAAATTTCAATTTAAACTTGTGCTCTAATTTACAAGGTTGTGACACAGAGCAAAATCAAACAATTGTTCATTCAGTAAATGAAAAAGATAAAAATGTTATTATTTAAGAGACTGTATAAAATATTACTTTATCGACTAAGTTTTGTGTGAAGCGCCCTTTACATAAGTATACAGTTTTGGTGAACTCATGTGATACATGTTACAAAAATAGTCATTGATATTGTATACAAACATTTTATATATGGTAATAGAATTTGACTATAATGTTTTTGAATGGGTATAAGGGCAACATGTTGTTTGTTGGACCTAAGGAAAGAATGTTATTCACAGTCGAGGGTACATCTCTGTGATGAGGCCCATTAAATCACTAGTTAGTGGAGTCTAGTCGCTAATATTGGGGAACCATTCAATGAATATATAAAATAATATATATAATAACCTGTAGCTTTCAACTTATCATCACAGCAACTTGGCTATTTTAGTTTTACTGAGAATAAGGGCATATTATTTACCGGTAGTTGTGACATGCATCATATTTTTTCTTATTTTGGACTTTCAGACTGGTCAACATAAAATTTGTTAGACTTAATGTTTTTTTGTAGGTATTAGATATATATTTATGTGTAGAAAAATATGTCTTTAGCGATATGTTACCTTTGTTTCATAGAAATGGTCAAGATAGCATCTCTTGTGAATATCATTATATTACTAAGGGCCCTTGAAAAAAAGAATGTGCCTGATTTTTCCCTTTAAAGCATATTTTGTTTTTTCCAAGTTTCCACAGTAGGACTTGTAAAAATAATCTAACTGAAACAATCAGGTGTGGTTTTTGATTAAGATATGATTTTATGTAATAATATTAACGAATTTTAAATGCCATGACCTAATCAACAATATTCACTTTTATGAGCAGTAAAGTAACTGGCCTTTCATTTACCTTGGCATAATGCAGTAGACCTACATTGTGAATAAGTAGGCACGATAATCAGTGCTAGTCGCCATGCTACTTGCATTTTGTCAATTTTGTTTTGGACACCAATCATATGTCCCAGCATCCTTACAGAACATCTCTCCTGGGTTTTTTCTGTGTGCCATGTTGATATGAGGGAGGCCTCGCCCTCCTTTTTTCTTGAACTGTGAACATTTAGTGCTATGCCTAGTTGATGTTAACCCTTACCCTTTGATGTCAGCTGTATTGTATATCATTGTATAATCCTTTTTTGAAGAACTTTTTGTCAGAATTGTGTGTCATTTGGATGTCATCTTTTCTTTCCTTTCTCATTCTTTTGTAGGGCTTATGTAGCAATTCCATATATGTAAATGATGGAACTATTATTGATGAGCAGTCAATGACAGTTATCTATATTGTTGATCAATAGAATGTGGAAAGGGATTTATAGGAGTGTTGGACCCCCCCCCCACCCCACCCCACCCCACACAACTACAACTGGAATGTTTAGCGGAGACAAAACAAAATGTTATCTCCATTTACTTGCTATTTTTGTTCTCAATGATATACTTTATATTTATGATAGTACATGTTTTATATACTGTTAAATGTACTATATAATTACATGAACATACAAATAACGTGTGTTTGAATATTCAGAATGTGTATTTATTTTAGATGTGTTGCGGCTTATTTATGTCAACATTGTATAGAGTGAGACATATATTTTTATACGCTATTGTGATACCTCTAACTATTTTTTCATCAAACTTATTTTCAGCTTCTCATTGTAGTGAACAAATTGAATAAAATCTGAACCAAATTTTTTTTTATCTACTAGTCACATAAGGTAAATGTAAATGAAAACAGTCTATTGTTGTTTGCCAATAAAGATCATTAGTAGATAAGTTGAATCTTGGATGTAATCTGGAACATCATGATATTTTCATATGCTAGAGATGTGGCAGCAGAGCCCAGGATCTGTGGGTCAGAGTATCCAGATTAAACCAGATTCTCCCCCTAAAAAAAATTCTTTATTTAATTCAATGTCTCTATGGTGCACTGATATTGGCTCTTCTGTGTCAAAGACTGTGGACAATTGTGCAGTGTGTATAAATTGTTTGGAGTATGGACGTCATCTCAAGAACCAGTCGGCCTATTTTTGTTGAATTTGTCACTGAGTAGAAAACTGGTTGTCAAAAAATATTTTTCAAATAAAAACCACTGGGTAGATCAAATTTACTCAAAAGAATAAAGATATATCACAAATGAAGACTTCACTCTAGGACAAAGAGTGTGGTCTCAAGGTCATGGTCATTTTAAAGTTGACATTGTGTTAAAAACATATGCCAAGTCTTGGAGTTAGAATGATCAAATCTTGTCATTTAATGCATCTTATGAACTGAAGCTGAATATTTCAGATGTATATAACGAAAAAGTTGAGGCCTAGGACCATCAAACTTTGTCATTTGACGAATCTTTGGATCTCTGGGCCCGACATTGAAAAGTAGGTAACAGTGACCTATTTTCTAAATTTTATGACCTTTCAGTTTCAAAGCAATATTTATTTCATACTTTGATACCAAAACCTGTATTTTAGGGCAAATTAGAAAATAAATATTTATTGTTCAATCTTTTTATTTTGAACTCTATGACTTGCATAGCTGCAGGTCTTGCTGGATTAATAAACCTAACAGTTCATTAACCTAACAGTTGATGCAACCATTTGAATATTTGATAATTTTTGCCAGTTCTACAATTAATCAGAAGAGTTTTCATATGCTTCTTGGCCTCTTGCGCTTGGTGGTGCATATCAAACCGCAAGATCGCCATTATTGGTAAAACAAGAACACAGAATTTACTCTAATATCTGATGTCAGTAAAAGCCTCTTAAGAATTTCCCAGGCAAGTGTAGTGACATTGTTATAACTATTGTTTGTGCCAGTATTGTAGATTTATTGTCTTTTTCCAAGAGCTGTTGTTCTGCATCTACTGTACCGGTTCCAAGTTACATGTTAGTTTATCAGTGATGAGTAATTAACAGTCATCAAATGTTGACACCGCATGGCCTAGTGGAAAGTTAGGCCTTGTAAGGTTCGAGTCTCACTGTGATCTCTCTTGTAATCGAACATAATACGGCGTTTATTGTTAATTTTGCAGCGTTTTTTGAAGTATATTGGTAATTTTGATAATTTTTGGCAAATAGCTTATAATAATTTCATGCCGCAAGCTTGATTTGAGGAAAGGATTTGTAAGTAGAAAGCAGCTGTCGATGAAGGACATACATGATAAAATAGTCAATTATCTGAACTAAATGGAAACATTTTACGTAATATTGTTTTTGATACTCGACGTAATTGAAATCTTTATAACCCACGTGTATTGCCCTGTAGTTAACTAATTGATCATTTTAGGAAGTTCTCACGTACACAAGTCAAACACTTGCTATGTACTTATCCCAAATTTCCTGTAAATGAAATAGTAGGTAACGATAACACTCACTTCAAGTAGTGTGTTTATAATCAGTGTGCTTTTTTTATATTTAAAATGCATCAAACATAACATGATGTGAAGATGTAGCGTGTCCGCTGACTATATAAAGATTGGGTGGGAATGTTAAACAAATTAAGCATAAGATCCATCTCAAAATAAATATGATTTTCCTTGCTAATAATAATTAACAAAGAACAACATTGGTTTTTAAATATTTTCCTGCTTTTTTTATATTAAGAACTCTACTTTTCTAGGAGATGAAAATATCATGGTCGTCCAGCCCTTTTAAGGTGGCATAAAACACATAATAAAGATATCATTGGGGATGAGAGTACATCATATATATGTGTTAGAATTTCAAATTATTCAATGCATGTATTTGACTAAAAGACGCATACTAAGAATTCTTATAAAGGTAAAAACTAAAAACGCCAGTTGGTTTTTTAAAGCACGACTTGCACGACAATACATGACATTTAAACCTAGTGCGCCACAATATTAGACTTCACAAAAATTCAAGAAAAAAGTGATAAAATTTTATTTAATTTTATTGTCTATTTTGAAAAAAGGTATTATATCCCATTTTTCCGAAGCCCTCTGACTTAGATGTACTGAGTAACTTACGATTATATTACCCCACCGCCACCCCTACCTCCACCCCCGATAAAAACAAAGCAAACAAATAGAATAGTTGAGGGAAAATAATATACATGTAAATATAAAATGTTTCTGTATGGGTTCAAATTGTAAATCTCATCAAATATACACGGACCCTTTTTTTAACCTAATAATTAGAATAGTGCTCTGTTTTATCATGCCTGTGTCTTCATTTAAACAATAAAATGCTTTCTTTGGTGATTCTTGCGGGATACGAAGGTGGCAACATTGCAGAACAAAAATCGTAACCCGCTAACGCGGGTTATGTAATTTTTTTCTGCTATGATCGCTACCTTCATAACCCGCATGGATCATGAAAGAAAGAATTTTATTGTTTATATCTGCACCTTTCTTTTAACATATGAATGGTAAAAAAGTAAGTATAATTCACTAAACTAAAAAGTAAGTAGAATTCACTAAATTATTGTTATTGTTAGCTAAAAGAAACAGACAAATCGTCTCCTGTGTAAATTTGAATCTGACATCATCATGATTATTTCGTGCAGTCCGTGATTTTTCTTGACTTAAGTCCCGACTCGCTGTAGGTTTCAATCTCAGTCTGGCCGTCTCTATAGATCTATGAATTAAAATTTACTATAAGTTTCGGTAAGAAATATAGGGAATCTTATTCGGTGGGTGTAATATATAGACAGATGTAATTTTGAGAAGAAGAAAAACTTGTTTGTGATGTTTTTTTTTTTTTTGGTTTAGCTTGTGAAGGAATTTGTGAAAATAACCACCATGACCTTGAATAAAAAATACTTTGTGAAAGATTTGTCTAAGATTCTGCCTGTTTTTGTTTTTTGTTTTGGTCAATCGGCCGGTAATAGCACCACATGGCCAAGTTAGGGGTAAAGAGGGGGGTTTTCTCAGTTTCATGCATGATTAAACACAACAACCCGATCCCTTGGCTTCCCCACAATGCTCCGGAAAACAGGCCAAGGAAATAAAGCAGACGAGACAGAGGTATATATCAAAGTGGATTAAATACTTATAATGTTAAGGCCACGTGCACTTTTTAGCAGGAAATGAATTGCTGATATACATTTATTATCTTTCCCTCTACTTAAGCAATCGAATCGATTAAAAAATAGCGATTTTGGGGGTTTCATTTCGCAATCTTAGAACCAAATACAAAAAAGATGGTTAATAAACTGTTTTAAGCTGTGTATTTGAGTGAGAAACTATTTAGAGGATCAACATGTGTGAAAATTGGTTTTCTAAATAGTCCAAAAATATTTCCCCTGATAATTATTTAATCCTTTTTCATCTTACTTATTGTAAAGTTATAAGTCACGTGCAGAAATATCACAGTAGCTCACGTTTTTGAAGCCGAAAAAAACCCTCTCAGATTGATTCATTGCGTGATGGCACGATTACTCTATGTCGTCACACCATAATTTTTTCGGTTGTTATAAATTAAATTGGATAACATAAATGCAATCACTCTTTTCTCTTTAAATTTGAATGAAAAATATATTTTCTATTTGGTGGTGGTTGTGGTGGGGGTGGTTGGTTAAAATGCTACAAAATGAGTGCCGAACAATAATTTTGTCCATGTTAATGTGTAATTTAATTTCTGATTTCAAATAAAATTGAAGTTAGTGTGTTCGGAAGTGCATGGTAGTTAAATACATGTGCTCTTTTGGGAACAGCAGATATAGGAAATACGGCATGGGGAAAATATGTTTTTGTATAAAGGATATTTCTACGAGTCGGAGAATTAAATCGAATTTGTGTGCCCATGGATAAAGAGTGGTACATGTACATATGATTCATAATTTCTTATATGAATTAATGTTATGGCTTTAATTTAGGATGTTTTAACCGGAAAATAAACTATTTATTATCTATTTCGTCGTAATTGAAGTCTTATTACTATTTCCGGTAGTTTTAATTCTTTTTTTTTACAATAGCATCACTTAAAAACGCTATCGCCAATGTTCACCAAAAATGATTATCATTTCCGTTTATCGCAGATTTTGAAAGTGGAATTACCAAGTTAAAGAGCGACCGACAGCAACCGAAGAGGCGGAAGTAGAATCAATATTGCGTCAGTTCACTTCCGTTATATGAATTGTTTAACCGATTTCATAATTTATTGTCTGGCTGAACAAATATTTAAATGAAATAATCTTCCACATAATTATGAAAAACGGCGGTCAACAAAATTATATACACATCTGAGCAACCTGTTTATTTTTTTTTTCTTTTCTGTATTCCCAGAGCTATTCTGTCAACGATTCCGGCCTGTATTTTACACAAACTCTTTTCATCTAGGATATAGATAACGCCCAGTCACTAAATTTGTTTCTTTCTCAAAGAGACACTTACCCTCAACAAAAAAAAAAAACAAAAAACAACAACAGACCAATCTATTTTTTGAAAAACAAAAAAGTTAGTGTGTAACCATGATAGATGTAGCAGAAACACACTAGATAAAAATCATTCGGGGATCTAGGATAATATCTAATATTTTTATCTGAAATACAAAATTATATATCCACAGTTTAAATCTATTTACTCGCTTTTTTACAAAGAAATTTTCTTCGTAATTTACGGGTCGGAGAGAAAAGATGTAGATTTTTACTTACTTTTGTTTCGACTGATGAATTGAATTGAAGATTCTATTGACTATACGTATTTCAAAATGATTTTACACAAGTTATAACAACATAGAGTGTCATCTCCTTAATACACACATTATATATTAAACTTACTGCCTTGCAAATAAACATTTGACTGATTAATTGTAGACGCAGACTAAGTAAAATAGCTTGTACATTTGTAGTTTATCAGTTTAGATAAATTCTGTAAAAGTAGTTTTCCATGTAAAAAAAAAAATGAATAATAAAAACCCACCATTAATGGATATAATCATGAGAACTCTATGGAAATAAAAATATTGATTATATTTGAACAATATTTACTACATATGTAAGATGACTATGAATATCAATAATCATTGATCAGGTAAAAGTAATAAGGCAGTTATTAACCACATGTTTTGCCTTGCATTTATCGGATAAAATGTTTTAACTTTTTATATGTTAGGGTTTTTAACCCTTTATGTAAATCTATCCCATGGCAAATTGAATATGTTTTCAATTTTATTTATATTTGTACTGGGAAAAATTAATGAAAATTAAAAAAAAATGTATTGTTGTTAGGCCTATATAGAATCTTTGTAATGAGTTAAAAAATTACCTAAAAATTATTCTGTTTAATTTAAATTTTTTGTGTGAAAATATTGAAAGAGAAAATAAAAATGAAAGCACGGAAGAGGTATATAATCACAAAAACTGATTCCGAATAAACAAAATTAAAAGTGTTTTATAGCTTGATTTGCTTATCATCTTGTTATAATTTTATTTTCGGCAAAAGAAACTATTACTTCAAGACTATATGCTGTGAAAATTGATAAATAAAACTGGTAAAATCGTGAAAATGTACCGATCTGAATTGAAAACGCCTGTTTTAACAAGAGATAATTCAGAAGTATGAAAATGGACCCCGTACGAAAAATTGTCACAACAATGTGTGTATTTTTTTTTAGTTATTAATTTTATAGTAACGATAAAAAGTGGAATTTATGAAATCAAAAGATCAATCATCTTTCTTTTTGGTTATTTTCATCAGGGTTTTTGAAAAGGATTCTTTTCCTAAGGTAATAATATTGATAAAAATTTTAGCTATATTTTGATGATTTTTTTATTTTGGGCAAATCGATAAAAAAATTATACAATAAATACCTATTTATTTCTGTCGAAAAAAATCATCCCGATTTTATCCACTAAGAAAACATTTCCGACTGCGTTAATAGTGTATATCAGACCATCTAAGTTTGAGAAATGATTATGACATCTTAATTCTCGGGCCGACAGACAAAATAATTTCAATTTTTGGATTCTCGCGACACTCGGTAAAAAAACCTTGTTTTTCTTTTCAAAACACCTCTATCCAGTAGGTGCGAGTTGATAGCCATCGTAAAGCCCTTAATTTGTCTGTTAAGTGCCGATTATCAATTAGGCGCGCTATTCATCCCCAATAATAGATATGAAAGGTATTTTTTACTCGTCCCCCCGTGTCGAGGTAATCTGCTATTGTTTGTTGTTGTATTGGTTGTTTTTTCTGCTCGCAATCGGCCCGACCCAATTGCAATTAAAGCGTCGCAGACATGTGTTTTATCCGTAATCTAGACAAATCTGTATATACTTCCATATTTATCTCTTTAAGGGATCGTGTAAAGTTCGGATGCTCCTGAGTGGTCCGTTAGGGTAATCAAAGAATAAAACTGAAATCTGATTGGATAAAAGTTCTGTTCTAGTACTTTTTTGAATAGGTGACCATCGTGACGTCATAAAGGGGTACAAAAGAAATGTAATGAATATTCATGTTTGAAATGTAAAAACATTCAAAATTTCAAAATGGCTGACCATTTCTTTCCTAAATCCGTGTGCACGAGGCAATTTGTTTCTATGATTGTCCACGGTACCGAACTGGGAAATAATTTTGTGTCATGTTTTGCTTGTGTATAACCGTTTGGTCTTTTGCAGCCAAATATGGTGGCAAAAGACCGTAAGAAACTAAGCTAAAAGTCAATAAAATCGGACAGTTTTTTAAGTAAAGGTGGACATTTATAAGCTAATGTTGAGTTTATTGTCGGCTTTTTCTCGGATTTGCAAACTTGCTAATAATTGTGAGAGTCGAGTTTTTGATGTGTTACAATTTAATCAGAAAAAATCAATGGCTAAAATGGAAACGACAAAGATGTGCGAATAATCTTGCTCCCAGTAATGCAAAAGTCAAGAGAAATTCTCCTCACAACCAGCCTTCCACATCCTACAGTCAGTATTGGGTAAGTTGCATCTAAATATCTTTATAAAATTTCTAATTGTCTTATTTGTTATTCTGGCAAGACAGTGCATCCCTATTATATACATAAGAGCGAAAGAAAATAATTATAGGTGATAAAAGTCAACTCCAAAAAAGAAAATAACATTAAAATAAAAATAACCCTGAAAATTACGAGTAAAATAAAATAGTATTTTTTACACCTCTAAGGTGAACGACCCTTAATTTTTATTTGATTATTAATATATAGAAGATTAAAATTATATTTACGTAAAATCTCTTCAACTCAATGGAGAAAATAAAGAATAAAAAAGACAGTTTTTATATTCGACGAGAGGTAGTCTTGGCCAATATTAAAATAATAAATTCATTCAATTATATTCAAGTTAAACTTCACACAAAATTTATTGTTATATTTATCAATTTTCATCTACAACATCTACAACGATATGAAAATAAATTTAAGACATTAAATTAAATAAGAATATGGATTTATTGACATTCAAAACATCTACTCTCATAAAAAAGTTCTCCCTCTCTTTCCTTTTTTTTTTTTGCGTTGAATCCGAGCTATTGAGAAGGAATAAAACAATTGAAACAATTTGAAAATTTCCTTAAAAAGTATTCTTTTTCATATATATGATTAATATATATGCATACACATTTCATACACATTATTTGAACGCAAACATTTAATTTCCTTCAGCAGTGTTTTTTTGCACAGAAAAATGATGTGTCAACAGGAATAAAACTAATTACAAAAAAGTTAAAATAGTTTGAAAAAACCAACAAAAATTAATGTACAAAAAAAACAACAAAATATAATTAAATAAAAAACCCATAAAAGAAGCAAAACGTACAAACAAAATAATAATTCTAGGAAAATACATAAAATAACCCATACACACTCCCTTCTCTAAAATACCCTTAATCTGAAAAAAAACTGCAAACTAGTCAATATCAGATATCTAATCTAATTGTTCCCATAAATAATATTGTTATATATTCTATTTAACAAATATGAAAATAATCCAACATTATGATATTTTATTTTATGTAGAATATAAAATATATGAATTTTAAAAATACACGCATAGACAGTTGAAAAAGACAAGGACACCCCTGAAATGAACATTTCTTGAATTATTAATTATAATTGAAATCCGATTTCTTTCACGGAAAAGCCCGAGTTTCCATTCCATCATCTAAAGAACTTTTCCACCCACTTCTGGCCAATTTTTGCTAATTTTCTACAAATTGCTAGCATTTGACAAAATGTTGAGACATTATTCCATCAAAGAAGCACATCGGAGAGGGAAATCTCTCTACTTTCTCGGCTTTTAACTTATTACAGAAATCTTGAAAGCATGTAATTTGGGAGCATCCTGCCCCTGACTGCAGAATGAAGATGTAGCACAGTTCGTTTCCGAAAGAGCATGCCAAATTATTAGTTAAATCATCACTCGCCCTGTAGATTAACCATCTATTATGGCACCACTCGAGACCGAGGCCAGAAATTCACGCCGGCGAGTCTCTTAAATAATAGAGAAAATGGTGCAAAATTAACTAATTTAATACAAATTTCAGGCCTGCATGTTATTGTTAAAGGATTCCATTGCGGTTGTCATTTTTGTCCAATTATCACGTGTAAACCAATACTCCGGGCTGGCGCTCCCGGCACGCGATGCACGGCATCGGAAAACAGGCCTCATTCAAATCTCTTTAGAAATACTCAGACTTTGGCAAAAAAGGAAATGATAGGGTTTATACCAATTGATAAATTCCGTTATCGACCTTCAATTTTCCTGAAAATTGAAAAATAAAATGATATAACATGGCCTTTTGGGCATATTATTGTCTTGTACCTATGGGGGTTTCTTCCTCCACGGTCTTGTTTTACACTGGGTGCCTGTATATACTGACACATGCATGCACTACGATAGACCAGTTCTAGTTATTCTTTGACACAGAAGTCATTTTATGCTCGACTTTCTGAAAGAGTGTATTGTATGAATTAAATTCAGATCTAGAACCAAATTGAAAGGCTTTTGCTTACATGGTATATTTTAAAAAGCTGGACTGTCACTGGTCTTCTTGAAGCCACACATACATTTGGAAGTTTAAATTGAAAGAAATATCTTGTTTATGTTACATTTGTATGCAAAGCTTAGAAATTCGAACTTGCAAATTCATGAACAACTCTTGAAACTAATTAAAACTCGGCTGAACGAAGAACCAGATTTATCGTCTGACTCACTGTTGCCCACCTTTTTTTCGGCTTTTTTGCGCCCCTTCCTCCAGACTTTTTTAAAGACAGTAGTTCACTTTGGTTCCATTCTTTGTCTGTGGATTCCATCATTCAAAATAATAATTTCTGTCGTAACTTCCATTGTTAGACTCAGTCTATCTAAAAATTGAAATCAGGAAAAGGTTATTATTGTTTATCATTCCCTGTTTTATAGTCTATATCTGATTTAAGTCTGTAGCATGTATTTATGTTTATGAAAACATATTGTTAACAAAAATATGTTTTATATTTGTATGCTTAATCATAAGATTAAAGCGTTGAAATGAGTTTCACGTGAAATAAAATGTTAATGAATCTAAAACGATTGAAAAATGATATACAAATTGAACTGCACCAAGTAAAAACGAGCCACACAGCATACCGTTGACTGAGTGCATTTGTGACAACATCGGAGTGTCGTCATTTTTTTGCGCTTTCTGTGTAACTACCGCTATATTTGACCATTGTCAAAATCCCCAACCTAATGTAAAGATGACGGTTCCCATTTCTCATCCCGATAATTAGGAAAAAGAATTTTTGCTTGTCATCAAGGGAGACAAACGCATGTCACGTAGATGAATAAACGGAAGCTAAATGTTCATTATTAAGGTTATAATCGGCTCATATGGCCGGGACGGAGTTTTACACGCTTTTAATCTGTTTTCTTGCAGAAATCAGTTACTCATTTGCTTAAATTAGTCGCAGTGGGTATTAAATACCCTCGAACGAACCTAATACACAAACGAAATCATTTGTTCTATTAATTGGCAAAATATCGACATCAACTAAGTTTATCTAATTTCGGCGAAGATTTTACATCGTTTATTATAAGAATTATGGCAAATCAGTCGAGTCCCAAGCGGCTCTTGGCTAGCACAGCATCCTTAATTGGCCAGAGAAAAGACAGAGCGTATATGACAAGAATAACTTATGAAGGGAAAAATGGTTTAGAGTAATTGCATTACTCGGAGACCTCTCAGTTTTGCCGATTCTGTCGACGACCATTTTGATACCATCGCTAGTACACCTGTTTAGAGGAAAATTGTTAGTTTTTCCGGGTTTTGGCAATTGAATTATCTTTTGTCTCTAGTATTACAAAAGTCAATGTCACTGTCAATTGTTCTTTCCCTTTTACAATTAGCTGAAAATGACTGTGAGGGAGGGTTAAATACATAGATATATGGATAGATAGTAGAGAGAGATTTATATAGAAAAAGAGACGTCCTTTATACTATTTACCGAATGTTTATAATTATATGTTTTATACATCTACAAAAATTTTCATTCTTTTGAAAACAATATAAGTTAAAATTCATTTATGCATAGACAGAGCTACTTGTGTTTACACTTCATCAACGTAAGTTTTTATTCCGGACATCTTGATTTATTCTCTGAACATTTCTCTAAAAAGATCAACAGAAAGATCAATAAAACATATATTATTTATAGTCTATGTTTTTTTAAATAAAAAAAGTGCCCACTCAAAACAGAAATTCGATTAAAAGGATGTAACATGTCTACTCTTGAATGTATCAAAATGAAATTTTCACATTTAACACTTGGGATATAGTACGTTAAACTTTGAGAAACTTGATTGTTTTTCCTTAAAATGAACAGCTGTTGATTAGGAAAATGAAGTGAAAAATTACAATACAATAGAATTGTTTAAACATTTCCGCACTTGAAGCCCATTGCCGAAATAATGCGCAACATTGACAGATGGAGCCTAATATTTCCCTCTTTTCCATAATTAGGGAGGAATAAAGTTCTTTCCTATTCTCCGAATCAAAACTGTTTTACAACATCTTCTGGTAATTAGTTAGACCAGAAAAAACGGTGGAATTGTTCTGAAACAAAAAAGGGGATTAATTTCAAGTCCGCTGCCTCATTCCAGTGTAGAAACAACGCATGCACATTCCATGTGTAAGTTTCACAATTTTATTCCTTCTTAAACCGAAGCATAATTAATTGTTTAAATAGCTCATTTTAGGCGTTTAAATATTTTCCTAGCATGATTAATAGACTAAGCACCTGAGTAAACACTTTATGATAAAATTCATTTATACCATACAATGTTGACTGACACAGGAAACTCCATGTACCATTCGGTACTAAAGTGTGTATATTTCTTGAAAATAAGATATACCGCCTTAGGGAAATAAGGCTGTTTGTCAATTATCACTGTTTTACAATTTCCACCATCTTTGTAATTTTATTCTTAAGTTGAAATGTCTTTGATGAAAAATAAACTGTTTATTTGAATTTTTTACGACACTCACTTAAAAATATAGGAGGATTTTTTTGGTAATCGAATCTTGATAAATATCATAAGACTAGAGTTTATCAAATAAAATTGTTTTCTTACAGCGGATTACAAATTTAAAGTACAAAATGCGTAATCAATTATACAAAACACCGACAAAGAAAATTATCAATATTTCTTTTCCTTAATAAACCGGGTTTCCAAATTTTGTTTATAAATCCTCTTAAAAAAACCTGCGATCAAAAATATAATTTCAAATATTTGACAGCATTAATCTTATATGTGAAAGCGATGAAATCGATATTTTTAGATAAAAAGTAATATTATCATTTGTATTGTATTTGCCTCGATATTATGTTAAATAAAGGATATTCATATTATACCACAAGTTATAACATTGCAACGATGTAATTCAATCGTAACAAATCGTGGGTACGTTATTTAAGATTTTAATGATTTCACTTTCAGCAAAATATTGATCTTTGAGAAATCATAGTAAAAGTGTGAAAATAAATAAATACATATATAAAGAGTACATTGCCAGCCTAATAATACTTCAGGTCCTTGAAATGTCTTGGATTGTTATTCCTTGTTTGGTAAGAAGGCGACAGGAGTATTCAGACTGCTATCGTGAGACATTCAGTGTTAATTTTGCTCGCTATGATGCTGTTTTGGAAAATCAGCGAAGAGTTGTCCCAGCTAACGTGATCAGAAATTGACGATTAGTGATCTTGCATTTTGTGCGTAATCTAGTTGTCATAATTTGATCCGAAGCAAGACAGGCCTCAGATGGCTTTCCTTTTAAATAACACCGTCTTCCGACGTCTTTTGTCTCCCTACCGGATTCCATAATTATCACAGCCGGGATAAGGAAACTGTGAATTAGCGGATTTTATACGAGAGTTAACATCTCCCTCGCGAAGATTAATTCCATCCATTTACGAGTTTCCCCTAATCATACGCAGATTCCAAGACGTCTTTCGCTATTGGTTGATTTTTAGTTGTCACCTCCTCTTTGATAACCCTCGCAGAAAAATCCAAACATCAAAGCTTAAAGCCGAGTTATTAAAAAAAGAAACCAATGTGAATGCATATTGTTTTCACAATTTTTTCCTAAATTAGAAATATCTTTGCTGATTTCAGATCCTAAATTTCAAATGAATAAAATGCAGTACCCCGAGGGCCATGGACAGAGACCCACCTCTTTCTTTATAGAAGACATTCTTCTTAACAAACCCAAACCTACATTCCGGGAACTACCGCCTTCTCTTCAACTGAGACCGACTGTTTCGGATTTTCCGGGATACCCTTATTTTCCGGGTATCTTCTACCCGCACCAAGTGCTTCATCAGACTCCAAGCTTTATCAAACACCCAGAACATCCTTTTTTGATGCCGTCTGTTGCCGGTGAGTACACTTTAATATTCAAACTAGATTTACTTGATAAATATTTTAAAATCCGTGTTGTACAAAAAGTAAACTACAACATTAAGCTTTAAATGGGCCTACCGAATTTATTTTAGCAACATGCATTATATTATGGTATCCATTTTTTATGGAAGTGTTGTTCTTAATTCAAATTAAAAAAAAAATTAAAAAATCAACAATTTTGATACAAGAAATTACATTCTTCATCAAACGCTATATCAAATTTTAAGATTTGACGGGCTGATATTTTTTTTAGATTTCCAATTCCCAGATATTTTTAATAATTTGATATACTATATACCTATTATGGATACGAATAAGAGAGAGAAAAAATGATATTGAAAAATGAAGATTTAATTGATCATTTGGAAGCGTTTTCCAAACAAACTAAGACTAATTTTGTACAAAGAACTTCAATCATTCATAGATTTATTCTATATTTAACAAAATAACCCATTGGTCACTTGATCCCCCGTTTATTCAAAACTTTTCCTATGATTATTCCATTAAAGTTACTTTGATATAAAGGGATTGATATTTAACTTAATATCACTTTTCAAGTGCTTGGTTTCTTATCACAGCTGAGTGGTTGAAACACTGGACATATCAAGCTTGTATAAAAAATGATGGCAGAATATTTTTTGTATTTCTTTTTTTTTTTCATTTAAGATATCCTTGATTTCAATAGACTTGTAAATTTCAAATAACATTTTTAAAGAAATAAACCTTTAAACAACGAATTCAGTTAATTATAAAATGTATAACTTGATTTCCACCGGAACTTTGTGCCATCTCAAAACCGTCTTTATTTCCTGTCCCACTGTTAACCGGATGCCAGTCCCATGGATCTGGAATGAGTCTACTCAGACTAGAGTATTTGTAGACCTGTCTGTGTGTGGGTACAAGGAAACATCTTTTGAATTCATCTCTTGAAATATTTTCACGTATAACCAGAGAGAGAGAGAGAGAGAGAGAGAGAGAGAGAGAGAGAGAGAGAGAGAGAGAGAGAGAGAGAGAGAGAGTATGTATCAAACTAAGTGTGGTGTTTTTAAACGTAGAAAAATATTTTATCAATTATAAATCAAAAATCTGAGGATGAATCAAAATTAATCCAATTAAACCCCCCCCCCCCCCAAAAAAAAAACTATCAATTTAGTGATGTCATTTCGCGTTTTTCTAGAAGCTACCTTTCAAAAAATTGTTTTTTCTCGAGATTTGTGAAAGATAACCACCCATAGTATTACCTTTTAAGATTAGAAATAAATAAACGTGTATAGAGGTAGGATCTCCAAATTTCATATAGTTTATTTTTTAATTCCTCTGATCTACAGGAATAATGCAAGGCGTGTCAGCTAGCCATATTTAATTAACATTAATGAGATTTGCATTTAGAATGAAAATCACCTACATAACAATTATTTGTTTCCTTATTTTCTATAACTAGAATAAATTTATTTAATTAACATGAAATCCATGATACGGATTTCTGCCAGGATGTAAAAAGTCGTGTGAAATAAAAAAATCGAATTCAAATATACACGTAATCTCCATTTTAATTGATATTAGTCCATAAGTCTCTGTAACTTCAATAGAAGGGGAAATATTCATACAAATAGAACAGAAATAATTCCTTGTGACTTCCGAAAATAATGACAATTGTATGACATAAACTTTTAATTTTCAATCTATTTAGAGCTCTGTGAGCATTTAATATACGAATTCGTGAAAATGAAAGCAAAATTACTAGATTTAAACTTCTAATTTGCAAATCTATTTAGAGCAATTAGATAAACAAACCAATAAAGATGAATGCAAAATTGTCGAATTAAAAAGTTTTTAATTTTTTTTTTCTTATCATTTTCTATCAATATTCCACAAATGAAAAATATTGCTGATTTTTTTTTTTGGAAAATTCGCTAAGTTTTATTGCACTTGAAGATTTTTTTGTTAACTGGTTTCGTGATAGAATGACTGATATTCAATATAGAAATATTTTTCAAAGTAAAACAATGCATCAAGTCTAGACAAAACGAACATTTGGATATTCTATATTAGAGGAATATTATATCATTATTTGCAAAGAGACTTTCAGCTTTAGATAGAAGATGAAATCCTTCCTTTGTACTCACTCGAGTGCCGACATACTGTAATTAGATTATGATAATGATAATAAAAAAGAGAAGATTTAAAGGAACCCGTCACCAATAGTGAAAAAAAAAACATCAGTTAATAAAACTGTGTTTGATATTTTCATTTGAAGATTTATAAAAAAATAAAAAATAAAACGAACAAACAAAAAAATTAAGAAATTAAAAAACAACAAACAAAAGAAAAAAACACCACAACCCCCCCCCCGCCCCCCCCCCCCCCCAAAAAAAAACCAAAACAAAACTCACAAACAAACAAAAAAATCGAATCAAAACAAAAAACCAATGATCATCATTACTGTCATAATCAACAATGTAAATATACTTTAACTTAAATCAGATGTAATCACAAACTCAAGTTAAGGCCCCTTCTTATGGATACAGTCACTTTGGCCTTAAATTTCTCTCAATATTAGCAGTCTTAAAATTGAACAACAGAATAAAATTATCAGCGATTCTCACCCAGATTACGCTTCTTGGAGTCCAGTTCTACCTATTTACCCCCCAAAATCTTTTATCTGCGGAATCCCCCGACCAGAGTTATCGCTCTTTGAGTATTCGAATTAATCACGCCGCTTTAGAAATAATTTATCTTAAAGATGTTTATAAGCTCAATAAAGTCAGGAAAAGTGAAAAGCCAGTTAATACAATTATCAGCCGTGATTATGTGATTACTGAAAAGGTGTCTTAAGTTACTTAATACACTTTGAAAATTGAGATAGTAGAAATTGAAAGAGATATACGTTATCCTTACAAGTACGGTAATACATGGGTGGGGGGGGGGGGGGGGGGGGGTGAAGCAGTTTTATGTTTTTTGACCATTAAGACAGTTGTTTTTTTTTTCTTTTCGAATTGTTAATAAGTATAGGAGTTTTGAATGGCTCATGCTTTTAACAGATCCTGCGTGGTTGACGTAATTTTTTTTTTTTCAATTTTCAATTCAATTCTTTATTCGCTCAAAACCAGTTCACTGGTATTTGAGGTTCAAAATCAGTATATACAAATGTACACGAATACAGTCAAGGATCACATGTACAGTAGAAGTAATAATGACAAAAAAAAAGTTAAAATCACAATACAATAGGTTGTTAAAGTTGGTTTCTGGAAAAACAGACTTTGAAAATTTTCTTAATAAATATTGACAAGTTTTTTAGTTTTTCTACATTAAAAGTATTCATGAGCTCGTTGAATTTTATAATATTTGGGTTTTCATAATATCTCTTGGGTAAAAACATTTTTCTGTCGTTTACAAAATATGTACATTCTAAAATATAATGAAATTCATCCCCAATACTATTAGAATCACACATTGTACATTTTCTTAAATGTTTTTCAATATTATGCCATCTACCTGTTTCAATGGGGAATCGATGATTACATGTTCGTAATTTTGTAAACGTGATCCGTAGATCTGTAAGTAAAATCAACAAGTACTTTTCTAAATTGAGATTTGTTTTAAAAATTCTATAATTAATACATTTTGGTGAGTTATCTACAATACTTCTCCAATCTTGTACAATCTTTTTCCAGTTTATATTATTATACGATGCCAAACGCGTTGGATGGCATGTGCTAATTTTTTTTGGTTGCATTTTATTACCTTTTCAATGTTATACAACTCATTATGTTGAACAATGATTAAGAATAAAGCAACAAACTGAAATAAAAATCTAAGAAAAATAACCTCAGTATATTGGAATTTATTTTACCATTGATATAATTATGTTAAAATTTCAATAATGTTGGTTTTTATTGGATGTTTTTACCCACACGTAGATTCGAGAGTGAAATTTGTCTTTATTAGTAATATACATCTATCAATTTTGTCTAATTTACATGTAGAATGGGAGTGTCCTAGTATTAATAATATTTTCTGAACCCCGAGGAAGCTACATGTACATTTACTTTGTTCTATCGACTTGATTTTAAACATGCAACCTTTTACCAGACCAGATAGCGTAGTAATGAATGGGTTAATTTGTCCAATTTTTAAAGCAATAGATATGCAAATACTATACTTTGAAAGTAGACTTAGATATTTAACAATATTAATTTTTTGAGTGTTATATAATTGTAGATTTTGTCAATATATTAAAAAATCACAAATTTTAAAAAAGTGTCGTATTGCAAATGTAATATAGAAAATAATCACTCGGCAAATTCAATATAAACGATACGACGGCTTTTCAACATATGCATTTATTACTAGTATTTGAAAACGTTGAACTTCCTTTATAGAATAAAACACTTACGTGTTCACAAGAAATCTGTGTTATTCTTCGAAGGACATGTACTATAAGACATACAATTTAATTAACGTACATATGATTGTGTTTCGCTGCATTATTTTGTTATTATTACCAAATCCAATAAACATCGAGATAATGTAGGGTAAGTTTAGTTATTTAAAGTTGAAATGCATCAAATACATATATATATATTACATTGTTATATTATTCAAAATTTTTGTATATTTGCTATAATGATAGATCACTTTTTTAACATTGGGGAGAAAAGCACAATATCCATTTTTATTAAATTGCAATGTAAGGCCATATAAACATTTACCAAAGGAGAAGCATTTGAAATAGTTGAATATTTAATTCTATTATCTTTTGGGATAGCGTCACAAATTTTGAATAACAAAAAAAACATGCAAGAGTTGAGAACAGTTGTGTTTAACAAAACATGTATCTATTTATCTCTTTGCTGCAAAATATGAAAAAACACTGTCGACATAATTTTACGATATTGTCAAAACACGCAATTGTTAAACTATAAAAAATTGCAGATATAACTTTCAATATCAAAAAAGGCGCCTTCCGGCGAAAAAAGTGTGATTGAAACAAATAAGCTACAAATCTATATAAAATTCGATCTTCCATTTCGGTGATATTTAATTGTTATTAATCAAAAGTATCTTAAACTCAAACAAGGTTCCTTCTCCTTAACCACAAATAAAAAGGGCACTGTAAATTAATTTGCTCCTATCTTCCTTTTCTGTAATGAACATTAAACATGTGTGCGTGTATGAGTGTTGTTGTTGTTTTTTGTGTATTTAATGTAAGTTGAAAATGATTATATTAGTTGCATGTTCTCATACCTCTATATAGAGGAAATAAAATATGACATTGTTTGATTGTAATGACTATTACTTTTATTTCAGGCTTTCCCCTGGCGCCTATATACCAGCACGATAGCCCCGGAAAACACTGCCGGCGCCGGAAGGCGCGCACCGTGTTCAGTGACCAGCAACTGAATGGTCTGGAGAAACGGTTCGAGGCCCAGCGATATCTGTCCACTCCAGAGAGGGTGGAGCTGGCAAATCAGCTCAGTCTGTCCGAGACACAGGTTTGTCACCAAAGCTTGGTTGTATTTGAACGAACATCGATGATTTTTATTTGATAATATATAAATGGAGTATAGAAACTCTGCTTTACAAGAAGCAGTATACATCCTTCGAAAAAATGGCGTATAGAAACTCTCTCATACGTAAATATAGATTTGCAGGGAAATAAAGTTAGGAATATTAAATAACGACATCATACTTTTGATAAACTGTGAGTTAATCCAATTTAATCCAAGATTATAGTTCTATGGAGCTAATTTGAAAAAAATTTTTTTTTATTTTTTTGTGTAACAGACGTAGGTGTATTGCTCACAAAGTATGAATAAGTTAGCTATTATAGAACACATCCTCACATGTTTATGAAAATTGGAATAAGAATGGAACATGTGAGGATGATTTCAAAAGGATTATAAATAAAATCGATCAGAAACCATTGCTTTCGTAAGGGATTGAGTACTAAGATTTTTTAATACATCATCACCTAGATAATGCGATGACAGAAATCAAATTAACGGTCTTAACTTCGCATGTTTTGACAATAATGACAACAATCTTTTCGTTTGCGCTGACGTATTTTGCACCCCGATTACTTCAATAAACATATATAACGGTAGTCATAATCTTACAATAAAAAATTAGTTTTGTTTTGAAAGGAATGGCTATTAAATACTGATAAAAATACCAATATTGATAAAACACCCGATAATGATCAAACGATGGCACCCTTTGCATCAGTGCAAAGAAAAACACTTGATTATTTAAACCCTCACAATGACATGTCAAATATACTGAAACAATCTAACATTAAAAGTAAGATTAAAGCCGATAATGAGTTAAAATGCGGAAAAAAAACAAATTAATGACAGAATTTAAATGATACATTTATTTGTTTTATATTCAGGTAAAAACATGGTTTCAAAACCGAAGAATGAAACACAAAAAGTTACAGAAGAAAACTAACGAAGATGGGGAAGAGATAAATAGTGACGACATAAAAGAAACCGGATCTGACGATGAAGATTCACGTGACAGTTTTACTTCCGGTGATGCGTCGGAAAAAGCGCAGTGTTCCAACAAAGTCAGTATTTTAGACAGCAAACTATCGAGTTCTTCGTTATACAAACCTTACCAACTGGAAACCAGGGAAGAGGAACAGGAAGACGAAATTGACGTGGTAGACAGCGAGAGTGAGGGATGAATGGGATCGGATCTGTGATTGTTGTTGTTACCTCATAGTGTCATTGCTGTTTTTACATAAACCTGGTGCTTAGATGTATTTTGTTTAAATACAGAATATTTGTTGAACTCAGAAATTCTATATGTGTAACATCATAGCTTTCACAAATTGTACTTCTTTATTATATGAACTGTATTAATATATGATATTACCTAAATAACTTAGGTATCTTACATCAGAGTTAAAGCAACTATTCTCGTGACACTTTTGTCTGAATATTTTTAACCATATATTCAACTCTGACATTTTTTCATGTTTGTGAGTGTGTATAAGTTGGTCTGTGTTTTTTTATGTAGTGCTTTATTAATTGTAATGAAATCCATAAATTTAGAATGCCGAAGCGAGAATATTACTTTATTTTATAAATCAACTAGTCTTTTGTAGAGTGTGTTTACAGTGCTGACAACTTTTACTTATATCTTTTTTACTTTAGGTAGTTACCATAATTTATACTTATGAAACGTCCTTTGAATCATAATGAAGCACTAATTATGTGTAAAATTTTTCTTACTGAAAATATTTTTTTGCAAAAGATATTTTAGATGGAAAGTAATGGCCATAACTAGAATTTTGTGCGAAATGCTGTATTGTAATGATGTATGTTCTATAGATGTGTATAAGCTGATGTTTGTCGAATGATCTTATATTTTAGCATAAGCATATAGCATATACCGTATACAGTTTAAGATGGATTTTATATTGAAATTTTGATTGATGCATTTCCAAACATAATTCTGTATATTATTTCAATATTTTCGATTCCGTCTATTATTTGAATATTTGTGTAACTTATAGATGTAATATTATAATAAAAACTTATGTAATAAAGTAGAAAAATGCCAAAAATACCTTACAGGATGTGACAAATATTTTTTAAAAATTAGAATAAGAACAGTTCATTGAAATCGTGGGGCATCAGCGTGTTTGGAAGAAAATTTGGTTTCAGCCAATCCTTTATATTCATCCGTCCTGACCTAGTAAAATACTAGTTATATAATATCTGTGGGCCATTATCAGCATAAAATGAAAGGATGACCCTATTAGAGCTACTTAAGGTCATCGGGCTAATTGAAAGGGGTTAAATAGGGAGGGACCGCCTTCAAAAAGATTAAAACGTAATGAGAACATATTTCATCCACAGTCATTAAGGTGTTGTGGGGGGTTTCACAAGAGCAAAGGCATCCCCACTACCGTCTGTTATATATGATATAACATAGTCACGTGACTGACAACTAAAGCTGCCAGAAAACCGATACCCTTGTAGTAGCGTAACGATTATGTATCAACAAATTTGTGTTTAAGTATCCAATTAAGGCTTACTCTTCGGGAGGCTTAGATTCACGCCCTTCCGCTTGTTTCAATATTGACAACACCGTACAGCTAATGGATCAGTTGGTTTCACCTTCATTGTCCTTGGCGAAGCAACAGGCTTAATCCTTTCGTACCTCAATGCCGACTTCTTTTGTCCGCAAAACAACTTTTTCCACTTCAACGAGTTAATGGAATGAAGCTTGTGACAAAAGATTGGCGGGAAACCTTTGTGATAGCATAATATTGTGTTTCCAAACGAGCTAATTGCTAGCCGGGTTTCTATAGGTAGCCTGTCCAGTTTGTTTGGCTAGGCTTCCGGCAATATACACGGTAAAATAACATCTACAAATATTGAAACACTTGGGCATTAGGAAATTAAACATTAACTGGAGGTTTCAACGGACACACAGGAAAGGTCTTGTTTGCAGTGTCATGAAAGTAACACTTACTGCTTTGTGGAATATTTTTTCATGGATATTTCAAACAATAAAATTCGAATTATATGGCAGAATATCTTTTAAGAGATTCAGTAGATAATGGATTTTGAAATTTCGTATTGCTTTCTCATTGATTGTTAATAATATTTATTTCCTTTTAAAAACGGTTTTTAAAAAATTGCCTGGACTGTGCTAAAATTCATTTTTTGTTGTTGTTTGATTAATCTAAACAGCTCAAAATGACAAACATATGATATGATTAAACATAAATGAACAATCGAAAAAATCTAAATTCCGAAGGAATTTTTTTTTTACAAAAGCATGTATAATACAGTACAAAATAAAAGACAAGAAGTTGTCTAGAAAACAACGAAAATAACATCATAAATGTCACTTTATTTTGAAAGCAATGCACCACTGTAAAGTAAAGGTAATATGTACTTTGACTATATGACAACCTCTACTCTTTGTATTCGTATTTTCATATTTCTTGGAAAAAGCTGTTTAGACATGTCGCCAGTTAGCTACTTTATTTGCCTGGAAAACGCGTTCAAATATTCGATAATCTGTAATTCAACACGATACAGGAAGCCAAGAGTTTACCTGACTTCAATACAAATATACCATTTAAGTGTTACAAAACAAAAATGTTTAACGAGAGATAAGGTCAACACCACCTTCTTAATAAAAACAATTAAGCAGAATTAAAATCAGTGATTCCAGACGGGAGTTTGATACCTTTACACAATGCAAACATTTACTAGCAAACAATTTTACAAACTTTGAGTAACAACTGTTGAAAGGCTGCTTATACATGGAAAACCCCTTTTCTTGCAACGAGATTTTGCCAGCATGATTTAAATACTTTATATAATACTAGTATAGAACTTCACTGCAAAGTAAAATGCTGTATGCTAGAAAAATGATGCATTTGAAAGCAAACTGAAGAGACAACACTGCACTTCATATGTGTAATAAAATTTGCACACTGCTGAATGGTTTAGTTTTTGACAAAATCTAATGATGGAATAACCTATTGTGAAAAGAAACAAAAGCATTCTGAACTTACAAGGCAACCTCAAAAACCTAATTGTTTTCTTTAAATAAAAATCTTTTTTTTTTTAATAACATGTACATTTTGTTTAAATTAATGGTATTTAGTTAATGTAGTTTTGACTTTTTACTTCTAATTGTTACCGGAATATTTCCGAAACACGTTCAGATGTGTTTCAGCAAAATAAAAGAAAGACTGTAAATTATATATTATTTAATGCTGGCACATCATCCGATTAATAATATTAATTTATCTCATCTAACGTTTGGTATTCATTTGGTAAAAAGAATTTTTTTTCTTCTGGATTTCGGAAACATTGTTATGCACTGTAGAATTTTACCGATATAATTGTTATCTCTCTATATTCTTAATCATACGTCAGTTGCATATAAATACGTTTAAATTTTTATTCTATCTTAAATTCAGATATGGAAACATCAGAAAATATAGCTATAGCTGTCCCGATTGATTTTCAATAGTGGGTAATCAGTTTATTCATAGCAGTTAAACAAAGAATATAGAAACCATGATGATAGTACATATAATTTGATATTTTGAATTTTAATGTGTAAGACATTACGAGTTATCCAGTATGACGCATCTCTTGAAATTAACCACAAGTTAAAAAGTTAAGTGTTTTCAAGAGACACTTCAAGTCACTCACATTTGGATGTGCTCAGCACATTGCTAAACCGTCGCTCTCAAAATATTAAATCGTAATTCTTAAGAATGTAACCTAACGCAATGCTGTACTTAACATTCATTATTTCACCACCAACAATTCGGATTAACAACTTTTTAATTTAAAGTGATTTTTCCGCAACACATTTAAATAAGCTTCTTAGGAAATTTAGATCCATTACTTATAAGTACATATTAAACTAAAGTCAATATAATACATTTACTTTGATATTTAACAACGTCTAAGAGGATCTATACAAAGGGCTCCACACAGGTTATCCTTTCATTTACATCTCTGGAGAGAAAAAAAAGACTCCAGGAAAACATGTTGAAAAAATGTAAACCAATAATTACCAAATTATATAGATGTTTTATCATAGACATTAATAATGCAGATTGCTGTTTCTTCTGCAGAAATAGAAAACCATGGTAGGTTATTCTAAACTGAACAGAGAGGTGTTTTCTTTTCAAATTCAACGTGCCATCAATGTTGATGTGATAACAGAAAGATATGTCGGCGTAGATATATGCCGCCGAAGAGCTAATCAAGTGTGAGTAGGTTTAGAATGTTAGTATTCCTTGAAAATAATGTAAACTGTAATGATATTAGTATCCTTGCTACCTCATTATTTATATTGATATACAAAACTTATTTAGATTAGTATGTAAATTCGTATTAACAAAAAAATAAACCCACTGAGTTTCCAAATAATTTTCAAATTTTAAGTGTTTCTTTTTTTTTTAGATTATTGTAGTATAATATGTAGGTACAAGCTACTCTAACTCTTCTTAAAGTTTCACTGGTATGAAGGGACTGACCGTTACAACAGTAACCCTCATTCAACATGGGGATGACTCAGTAAGGCATAAAGTCCTAAGCTCCATAACTTGCCTATCATGAGTTTTATTATTGCTTTCTAGCAATCTACATTCTTCATAACATGATTAGCAAAATATGAACTTCATAACATGATTAGCAAAATATGAAATGATAGCATGCTTTAAGATGTCGTTAAGATCTCAAATATTTTATAGCTTGCACAGCAAAGAACAAATACCATTTTCGACAAGGCATCTTATTTCATTTAATGCATCTATATACGATGTATTTAACTTTAAAGCGACTAAGACACAATTTGAGCTCAAATTTTTCAAAATTCGTCTTATCATTTTTTTAATGTCTAAATTGGTCAAAATGGATGTTTTAATGCTTTGTCATTTGAAAGTTAAATATCGAATTGCAAGGGAGTAACATAATTTAGAATTCTTTGTTTTGTAAACTTGTAAACAAATGTCGAGTCTTATTATTTTTTACATATTGGTGTAAGTTTCAATCTGATATTGCTTTTGCTGTTGAAAAAATTTTCAATTAACACATTGAATCAGTTTATCTTGCCACCACGAATTATGTTGTCAAAGAAATGGTAATTTCTTCACTCTACATTATATTTAAACAAATACATGTATAAGACAAGCTTTGTTTTTATAACAACAGATGTTTTCCTCTGTTTCTGGCTTGTATCGTGTTTTATAACATTCAGTTTTTGGTAAATCATTCAAAATGCACAAGTAAACTATTTTGTACATAAAAATCAAGAATAAGTTTTCATCTGAAATCGTGTCTAGGCCCCTTTGACTATTATGCCACCAAAACTGCATTGATATTTTTTTAAATAATGGTTTCACAACTTTTATAAAAAAAATAAAGAATATCACTTGAAAAAAGATATCTTCTTTTTCAAAAGTTTTATTTACACATTTACAGTCAAACTTTTTCAAATCATGAGATTAAAATTTTTCTCACAAATATGCATTTAGTTTTGTTTTTTTTCTCACAAATATGCATTTATTTTTTTTTTTTAAGAAAATGTTTTTAAAATCTATCTTGACCAATCCTTTCGAGTACCCTCCGTATTTCATTTGTTCTAAACCTCCGTAAGGGTGTATCATTTAAAGTTGAATCTCCTTAAGAATCAAAAGAACATCTTCCATGAAATCTGTTTTGTTAAAATTTTTTTGCATAATCATTACAAACAATTTCCCCTCTCAAACGGCCTCCCATTAGCCCATTTTCAACACGTAAATTTACCCTAATGCGATAGCTTAAGGCGTTAGTATAAAGTACCTTTAAACCTAACTAAAGCAAATCCTAAAAATACATAACGAGGGAGTAAGCATGGACACAGGTATTTATGGGTTTTGTCTTTAATCTACTTAACAAGTTTTTTTCATCTCTTGCAGCTAAGGATTTTCACCATTTAACTATTTCAACTGATTTTGAAGCATAACTGTTAAGTAAATTCACAATACTTTTTCCAGGTCTCTCTTGCAGAGCTTCTAGCAATGCACGTGGTATTTTTCATCTATATCGCATTATATTAACACCCTGCAGTCCTACACCTGCACGGTTTATACAATTCGAATTTTTGAATACGTTAAACTATCGCACTGAGTTTCCCGTACACAATATTTGCCCTTTTAGCTATATTTGACTTTTGAAAGTCATTTTGTTCAAAATGTGTTTTGTCAATGACCTGTTTTTACACTGAAAACATATCTAAGAATAAAGTAATAAAAAAATAAAAATTCAATTGTTTTCAAAAGATTTCATTTCATTGATTTCAATATGTCTCGAACTCAAGAATTACAGAAACTAGCAGAATGATTCTTCTGCCAACTAAGCTACGTTATTTTAGAAACAAGATTGTGAAGGACAAAAATACAAGTAAATTGTTAAATTGGATTTCATTCGTCACAAAATGGAGAATTTATCACCTTTCCTTGAGTTTACCTGCTCTGTATCCACTAAGGTAACGTTTTCCAGGACTTCTTGTCGACCAGAACACATAAGATCAGAAAATTTGTCTGACATGTTTTTATAACAGTATTTTTATTTTTTAAAAATTTAATTTTTATTTTGAATCAATGAAAATCGAAAGAGAGAGAATTTCTATGTATGTATTTGTTTTTAATCGTAATTTTCTATTAATATTTTAATAAATATAGTTGTACTACGAAGGTAGTTTATAGATTTTATACTATATGTACAGTATACAAGGAACAATAACTCTGTATATTATAACTAGCTCTGTCTGTTCTATGAATATTCTATGAATACCATTGTTTTCATTCGTAATAAGCTTTTTAGCAATTTTCTTGAGGTTTGGCTAAAATTTTTATAGATTGACTAGACTATACTGTTAAAACATTATGAAAAAATAAAATGAAAAGAAACATGTAAAGCTAAAGTTTTTCTTTTTTTTTTTTGAGGCTTAAAAGGTACAAAATGGGATTTAAATATTTTTATGGGAATCTGCGTTTTTCATTTGAAAGAAATGTTTGAATAAATGTAACTTGACAAAATTTTGTACACTCTTTTTAAAATCTATACTACGTTAAGATAATAGACTCGAAATTTAATACTGAGAAACCGGAAGAGTACTGTCTTTTGTTTTATATATTTTAAACATCATTGGTGCTTGAAGATTACCAATTCGGTTTTATTTTTTCTCGATCAGGCTTCGCTATATAATAATCAACGAAAATTCCTTTAAAAAATCTGGAAATCATCTGGATTTGGATTTTACAATCTTGCACATGCGCATTTCATTCACGCTAAATCACGGGAGGCTCTTTAGTTTATGTTTCCACAATATCACGTTTGCATGGATCGACTCAGAAACGATATTACAAATACGTGTAAATTTTCATTGAAAATTTGTCATATATTCTGTTCATCAAAGGAAATACGGGAGATAACTTTAACTCAGTTCATTTAGTATGAAAAATCCCGTCAACATGGTGTGTAAATTCGACGCGAGTAAAAACCTTGGTCAAAAAAATACGTGCCATTACTGAAGTACTTCTATTAAGAATGCACACAACTTTGCTTAGAAAAATCTTTAGGGCATTTCTTTGCATATTTCGATTTAATTTCTAATCAATGGAGACATGGTGACACACAAAAAATACATGTGTATAAATCATTTTAATGGCTGAAGAACATTAATTTAAAACTTGACGAATTTAGAGAATAACATGTAAGTTTTAAATAAACTTACTTCCTTCTATATTTTGTTTCAAAACCTTTAAAACCCTGTCGATATCTTTTAATATTATTTACTAAGCATGTAAAAATTATTTAAACAATCGTTCATTCTTATTGCAACTTAAATACAAAAAACTGAGTGGGATTTGAGACGTCTAGTTTAAAAATAAATTCACACAACATATATCGTTATGCAAACACTGAAATAGATCTAAATGTTGAAACCACAATATTGAATGTCAGCATAATTCCTGGAAATATTATGTGGGCAACCTTTTACGACAATTCGATTGGTTAAAAATAGAATAATAAGAAAAATACCCGGAATGGAATAGATAAATTAGCTTATGCATATGGATAATCACATAGAATATTTTCATAAATCAGAGTAAGTGTATATTAAAAACTAAATTTTCAAGAATTTTATTCTTGAATCTTAATCAGATAGAGTTGTATCGGTAACACAGTAAGAACAAAAGATAAAACAAATAGTGATTCACCACAGGAGATACACGTATGTAAAAATGATACCAATGATACTGGAAAACTGTTTTCTTAAGCCTTTAAACAAAACATTGTTTGTGAAAAAATAAACTGTGTAACGACTAATTTGAATGATATGTTGTTCACATACATGTAGTGGACCACAGCATACTATGGCAATAACATACCAGGAAACCTGTTAGCAGGTATTGTGTAAAGGTGGAATAACACACCTAGAAAAAGTTACTCAAATTAACAGTAAATTATATGATTATGAAAGATATAATGATAAATAAACTGTACAAACTGTGTGAAATAAGCGAAAAATTTGCAGTTTGGGGGTGCACAATTTATATCTAAAATATTCAATTTCGTAAGTAACAACAAAAGCCTCTGCGGGATTTGAACTCGGAATGTACGGATCCGCTCGGCTATGGAATAAATTACATAGTACTGGCGATGAAATCATTTTATTAAAAAGAGATGTCGTTCGATTAGAACACATCATCATTTTGTGATGATGTGTCATTCCACCTAAAAGGACGATTGCGGCCATCTTGTACATTTGACATATAAAATAATATTAACGTAGCTTATCTTTTATTCAGAATTCAAACAACTCTATTATGACATAGTTTTTGGTTTGAAACAAATGTGCATAATTGATTGGCCATGTGCTATTCATACAACAACTAAAGTATTTGATTTGCTTTTTTATATCATTACTTGTTTCATTTTCATTGATTTCATCTACTGACTGAATTAAATCCAACCAATCTCTGATTAAGGACGAGTCTGCAAGCGCTTGTTGAAACAATTTTTTCCGGAATCTATTGTTTTGTTGTCTTGGCTAGCAGTTCTTTAATCATTTTCAAGATATTCTTCTGGTAATTTGACGGCAAAGAGTTGTCTTTCCCTGAAATAACAATCATAAACCATATCTACGATGATTATAATTCAAAAGTAAACTATCAAAGTCATTTCAAAACAAAAGGGCAGGTAGCTCTTTACGCCTCAGAACATGTGGATGGAATAAAACTTGTGTAGGTTTAATCTTTTAAAAATATATATAAGTAAACTAATCTTCAAATTAGAGATATAATGGTAAGAGAGAGACTTATCTTCATTTATGATAAATCATTATTTAGTTAGGGAATTTCACCATATTTACTAGTAATCACCTTCAGTTATCTTTGAGCAATCGTGGGCTGAACATTCCATTTTGCCATCTCTACAAACACTGAAATAAAAGACGAATATACCTAAATCTTGAAATCAACAAAACTCTTCAAAATTTTGTAAAGTAAAAATTTATGTATCGCAAAAAGAATCTTTAAATTAATTTGAGAGAGAGAGAAAGAGAGAGACAGAGAGAGAGAGAGAGAGAGAGTAATAAAAGTTAAAAATTATGTATCGCAAAAAGAATCTTTAATTTGATTTTAAATTGAGAGAGAGAGAGAGAGAGAGAGAGAGAGAGAGCATTTATGTTAAAGATATATAATAATATGCACAAACAAGGGTCCCATGGGTTACATTGGTCACCAGAACAATAGTTCTTGTATCTTCTATTTTGATATGTTTTATATAAAACTCTTTAAGTCTATTGCAGAACTCTCAAATATTCCAGGATTGTTTAATGCATTAAACATTACATATGATGAACCCTTCATTTTAGGACATTATATCCTAAGATCTAAGATACATAAACAGTTTAATCTTATTATTCTAGGCATCAACGTATTAGCGATAACAAAATTCTAAAATAAAGTATACATAGTTATTAAAGTGAAAGATGGTCACGGGACCTTTATATGAGGATATGGAGATATGAGGATGATAACATAATAAAAAAACAAGCGTAGCATTGTATTTATTAAAAAGAATATTAAAAGACAAGTTTTCCCTATATCTTTCGATGAACTTTAAAATACACTTTTGAAAAAAAAGTTATGAGAATTAAAATCAAGAATTGTGGATAAGTTTTAAACGTATGAATTAATAATCACAGGCATTAAACAACTCTTATACAACCATATTTCAACAGGAAATTTGAACAAAATAGTGAAATCTAGGAGAATGGGAAAATGTTACCGATCCCGATTGTAATTATTAATTAAACAAATCCCGAAAAAAATATAAAAAGGTTGGGATGTATTACAATTTTGCACATATTGTTTAGCTATAAAATGATTTTGATCATTTACTGATCTTTTACATGTATAATGCATTTCAATTACTCCGAATAAAGTAAAGCAGTTTTGGTAATATTTCATTTCAAAAAAATTCTGATTGAAATCATCTTTTTATTCAATCAGGATTGGTTCAAATTTGATAATCTGTAATTGTTCTAAATATGCATTTTCGGTGTAATTTTTTTGGTAAGATATCATTGTTTTATCGATGCTTTTTGTGACTTTTTGTTTTTCTATGCATGATTTTATGCGGAGATTTAAAAGATATAAGAAAATAGCAAGTAAATTTCTTCTATTTAAAATTTTTTTAAAAAAAATGAACCGATTCTTATCGGCATGTATGTATTTGTAATTATATTACACATCAAACGACACGACACCAAGTTTTAAGCTCTAAAATACCCTATTTGCAGTCAAAACATTTTTTCACAATTCACTGAAATAATACTTTGAAAAAATATAAAATAATTGCGAGTTGATTTTGCTCTTTGTTTTGTGACATGATAATTAAAAAAATCCAGATTTTTTATCGATCCATGAAACGAAATATTGGTGCGTCGAGGAGCCTTGACCACTTGCTAATAGAATGTGCATTCTCTGCTGTTTTATAAACTTAACAAGGAAAGTCAACTGTAAAAAAATCTCATTTCTTTTCATAACTTTAATATCTTTTGTTCATTTGTCTTTCTTACCATATATGTTTTTGAATAAAAAATCTCGTAAGAACTAAGATTGAATTTCACGCCTTGAATTTGCTTGAAATTAGTAAACATAGATCCCAATTAAGTGCAACTTATTGATCGAAATTCAAAATTACTAATCGACAAACTTATTGCACTTTAACTTGCATATAAAATTATCATTAATCTCTCCTTTTTTATTTGGAAACCTCTTTCAATAAAAATGATTTTAACAATTTAGAATCTACACTGCCTTGGGATGCTTGGATAGTAATATCACAAATTGTAGTTCTTGAGAAGACGATTTATAATAATTTTCCCTATATATTTCTATGTTAAACATTGAACTCCATTTGAGACCCCCGAGTTAGTCCAGAAGTCATGACTGAATAATTTAGAATCTACACTATCGAAAGATGCTTCCAAAGTAATATCACATTCGGTTCAGGTGAGCAAAAATTGTTATCATGATGTTTTTGTGTATAGTTTTTTATACCCACTAGTCATAGCACTTACCAAGTGTTACATTCCCTTAGCATGGACTCGCCATCAGAATAATGGATACCAGATAAAAGGCAACCTTTGTGGAATAAAATGACGTATGTAATTGTTCCCTGATATACCATTAAACTCTTTATTGTGTATATGCATACTAAATTTATATCTGAGTTACTTGCAAGTAGATATTGTTAAAAAAAGGACATTTTTACAGTGTAAAGAAAATGCTCAAATACAATATAACATTACAATAAAATATATAAGATATCATGAAAAAATTAGCTGTCAAGTTTGAGAAAGAGGCAACTTAAGAGTAATGAAAACACGATTAAGTATAAGATAATCAGAATACAGGGATAACGAATAAAACAATATCAGAAACTCATAGCTGGCATAAAAACACAAATATATTATGATATTTATAGAATTTCTTTTAAAACAAAGAAAAATAACAATAAATTCTAGTATTTGAAAAAAAACAATAGATCGATGGCAAGCTTTTCTGTACAATATTATGTGTTTTTCACCTATCAGTAAGATCAGAGTATGATCTGCATGAGTCTTGACAACACTTGTTCTAAACTTTACTAAACAGGAATTTCACATTATTAAAAGGCAATGTCATACCTTTTGAAAACGGCACAAGTTCTGGCTTTAAGAGATCAGTAAATTCAGTTTGGTCTAGTTTGTAGTCCTTGTTTTTATCCACCTGATCTATCATGGCATCGATACAAGCTATCCTACAAAAACAAACAAAAAAATAATAAAAACAAACAAACAAACAAACAAACAAACAAACAAACAAACGAACAAAGATGTGGATATGGAAAATATTGAAAACGTTCATACTTTTGCCTAAAACTCTTTGATATGTCAGTTGACTTTTCATCATGCTTTTGCCTGAGAAAGTGGTATATTTCATCGGAAGTAACAAATATATCCATATTGCTATCAACCGATTTAAAGTACGTTTTTGCTCGTTTGGAAACCACGTCATCTGGAAATGAAAATTCAAAAATAATTTAGCATAATCAATATTAATGTTTGAGGAATTTTTGAATCCTACTATTTTTTATTAAAGGTATGCCTTCATGCATAGTTTTACAATCCTATTTATGTTTTCCCTATCATTTATAAATCAGTTAAATCTATGATCTTGTCGATTGAAAAGATATGCAAATCGCATTTTGATTGCTAAGATTTCCCCACAATAGTTTCCTACGATGAACCTTATCTCCTGATATAACCAAGAATATAGTAAAAATTAAGTAGATTAAAATGAACAAACTTTAATTAACATTATATCAGATAATTTGTTAACAATTACAAATTGTAAAGGATAAATAACTCTGATTCTTAATCACGCACCCAACCTTAAGTCCTATGGATCATCATCGATAACACACATACTTAAATGTGCAGTAAATAAAATGCGTGTAAATATTGACATATGTGCTGTGCTGTGGTAGTCCTTCAGAAAAAAGTATCTTAAACATAATCCTATTACGCACTATAAAAAAAGCTTTATTTAGTGTGTTGTTGAAATTGACATAAGGTTCCAGAGAAGAAAATAAAAATATAAATAAGCAACAACGTATAAGATAATAGCGTCTACAAACGCTGTGCAAAATCGTTGAGCCTAAAGTTACAACTTAAAAAGCAATTTGAGGTCTTTCTAGTTCAGATGAAGAGTAGTCCTTAATTTTCATTTATTGGTGATTCATTAATATTGTACCTCTTCCATTTTTAAGCATGAGTTCCATTAGGAAAATTTTTCTGATGTACACTCTGGCGTCTTCTTTACACTTCAGGGGTTTCCAAGTGCTATTCTTCAGCCTTTTGATTTCCATTTCCTTGTTACTAACTAGAATCATATTAATTCATACACAAACGCCTTACACTTCATAATCATAAAAAGATTTGGATTCCAAAAGTTAATGATCCATTAACTGTCTTTGTTTGGAGACTCATTCATTGAGAGAGGAGCAAAGAGTGCAAGATCTCATCTAAATTTAAAATTAGACATATTTGTATTAATTAGCATGGGAAATATGCGTTGAAAATTTAAGCCAGTTTGTTTTTGAACCTTAATCAAGAAACCAGTTTATATAGGATGTAAACAATGAATTATTGTACATTGTAAGCTGTAATACAAATGTAGAGGAATCAAAGACTTACAAATCTACCAAAAATTTGACTCTTGCTTCTAGATTCAAGAATATGTACTAATTTTGTATTTTCAAAAGCGGCTACATTTTATTATAAGGTTTAATATCATGTAAAAACTCATTCATTGTATTTCAATTTAAAAAAAATACACATTTCCCTTTTAAAACCTGTACAAGTAATTAAAGAATGTTTTTGATTTTTTGTAGAATCAATAGAAAAAGTCCTTATTCCTGAAGGCATTTATCATGAAACAGGTGACATTGTTTTTTAAAACATGATTGTTACCGACCTATACAAGGCCCCTTTTCGGAGACTTTGATATGCCGCTGTTCAATACAAGCAGTTCGGTGGAGCTGGCAGGGGTTGTGATAAGTGTGTCCGTCACTTCCACAGACCAGGTGCATGTGGTCAGGGCAACTACTAACACACTGACAGGTAGCCACCTTGTTTATTACAACACACTGGCGTCCGGCTTTGCAAAGCTTCAGGAAGCAAAGATCCTCTGAAATAGATTTCATTTTTAGCGATGAAACATTCATACAGAACGCTGTAAAACGCCAATCATAGTGATTATGTAACGACAGGGAAAATATGCTATATCAACATACCGTCCGTCATGGTCGTAGTTTTCTGAAAGAAAAAAAGAGTTATAGACATATCAATTACAATTTTTTTATAAATACTAAAAACATAGTTTGTTAACAAAAATCGCTCTGAAACCACTGCAAGTGCTCATTTGATATTCTAAATTCTTAGATGTAATTTTCATTATAATATTATTGGAATGATTTCAATTAGTAAAAATGAGATTTAAGGATAAAACAAACCTCGCTTAAGCAGCATGTTGTTTGAAATAGTAAAACTATTGCCAGTAGCAGTCTCTGTAAAATAAAAGAAGAATGGGGAGAAATTGAAACTCTATAGTGAATCATCTTCAGCGTAAAAATAAGGAATATGGGTTATCGTATATAAATAAAAATGAAGAGTCATTTCATGCCAAAAACGTTAAACGTGATTATAATTAAAATAACAAAAAACAAAAAACAGACGAGCTGAGAGATAATAAAAAAGGTAAAAAAAAATTAAATCACAATGCAATCACTACATGATGTGCTTTATTTGATTTATTGGGGCAGTTCTTGTAATATATTAAATCATAAATTATTTGGTGACATATTAGGTACTTTTCAGGTAAAAAAGAAACTTTTTATGAAATAAAAGAGAGGAATATATTTCTTAATTTTTTTTACCGATACAATTCCATTAATATTAGTCAGTGAATAAAAATAAAACTAAAATTAAACTTATCAAAGTAAAATTTAAGCAAGTTAACTTTATAGTTTCCTAAAAATATATCTTTTACAGCAAAATTGGGAAAAATCAAACTATACCATAACAAATTTTCTTTTGTTTCGCAATAACCCTCTTATGTCTAGATCGAGCTCTGTTTCTTCTCAGCTTATAGAGGGGTGAAGGAGAAACAAACAAAGCATTTCCTGTCTTTCTATCACATGCATGTCGCGCCATTTCGGACGGGGATTCTGATCTTTACAATCATGGCTACTTATAGATATACAATATCATGCCCGTATTAAAAATATACTTGAAAATATCCTTACCTTAAAATTGTGTATTGACATTATTCTCTTGATGGGCTTGTCGACTTATGTAACCGTATTTCCTGTCTTGACAAGTAAAGACATCAAATTGTCAACGTATGTCATGCATCGAAAAGCCCACCTGTTTTAAGGTAGTCAATGATTAGAAAGGGAAATAATCATATAATAGTATTCACAGGGCATGAATCATAAGAAAGTAGTAAACCAAGCCGTACTACCACGATGTGATTGTTTCATTTTTGTCGATTCCTAGGGTAATTAGGCATTGACAGAATAACGTTTGAAAAAATGAGTAGAAAAACAATCTAACTATTACAAAATTGTAGAAAAAACCCCCAAAATGGCAATGCTATTTCAGTTATTTACAAAAAAGCACGAGAAAATGATGGATTATAGCTCTGATATTGCTTTAAAGACAGTTTCCATCTATTATCTGATTGAATCTCGACACAAAAATAAAATATGAGCTCTATTAAATTTGTTTCGAACGATATTTTCTCGCCAATTTTGCAAAATTTATGGTTACCCCCCCCCCCCCCCGATATAATTAGATTGACATAAAAGTGAAATTAAACTTATCTTTATTAATTTGTGAACATGTTTAACACAGAGCGTCTGTTCAAATAAACAAATCCACTTAAGGTAGTCAATGCAGGTAATTTAATAAAATTCCTTGCTATATAAATTATGATATTTTACACAATCTTTTCAAACAGTTTGTAGTATCATATTTTTTATTCAATTATTAGTCTTATAGAGGAGAATAAAAAATAATTTCCATATTAGGAAGATATTTTAAAAAATAAAAACGTTATTTAATCTATTTAAATGAAACAGTTTTGAAATAGCTTTGTCATGAAATGGTATCGAAATATCCCTCTATGGTTAACCTCATTTATAAATAGAACTCTATGAAGAAAACATGTTGAGAAAACTGAATTTTAATACATGTACTACATGTACTTAAACAAACAAAAGAGATACTATCAAGTGTTATAGCAAATTATGAGCAATTTTATTTAAGACCCGAACATGTCTTTAAATACGTGTCATTTCAACAAAATGTAATTAACGATCTATTATATCCTCAAAGTCGCAGAAGACACGGTCCAGTGATGATAGGTCGGTGTTCTTGTCGTGTATGCACTGACCACGATCAGTGAGAAGTCGAGATTCTCGAAGGGAAAATAAAACAACTAAACATTTAATTAAACCAATTGATATATTTGTTTTTATGCAAATCATATTAAGTGCAATTTGCTATCATTACAATAAAAATCTCTGCAAAATGGGATATGGCTTGAAAACTTTTTTTTCAGACCGCCTAATTTTAAGCTCTATGTCACAAAATAAGCTAAGCGGTCACTGAAGACTTATGACACATCAAATCAAATAAAATCACAACTGTCATGGTACTGTGGCTTCATCAATATTCGTTGAATACCAATTTTCGTGGATTTCGTTGTTTAGTTGATCCACGAAATTAAATGTTCATTGAAGTGCAATCTCCACTAACAGTTTGTATTGATAGGGTCATTGGCCACGAATTTACGTATCCTTGAAACTGTGATTTTCACGAAAATTGATGCCCTTGAATATTAATGAAACCACAGTATTCTTTTTTCATTTTGTGACATTTTCAGATTCATGGGACTTTTCTATATATGTATAATGATGTTATATTCTCACTGTAATAAACAATTAACCCGTTTTTGTTGCGGTAGCTTGGCAATAATCAAGAACATTTTGGCAGATCTCTGGGCAGAAACTATTTACTGATTGTGTCTAGATAACACTGATTTTGCAAAACCTTGATAGACTTTTAAATGCCAGATATATGTAAAAAGAAACATTCTTGTGACATTTCATTGAAACCCTATCATAAGTTATCCGGATACCTATGTTCAATTGATATCATTTTAAAAAAGAAGCAAAGAAAGTTTATATGTCGTTTTTAGAGAGTGTATATTATTCAAACGGAAAAAATCTCAAGGAATCGTAGCTGCTTTCTGTCAAAATTTATTTTTTTAAAAGTTGGGTTTTAAACGGTCAGGGTTAGAAACCCGATTTTACTTTAAAGAAAAACCCCGGTGTCATATAATATTTTAATATATTGAACCCGGGTTGGGTTCCAAAAATTATGCGAAATTTTTAACTCGGGTTCAATATTTTGCGGGGTTCAAATATTATTAACCAGGTACAATTTATCCAAGCATTTGCTTTAATTGTTGAAGTAACTTTTAAAGTTACCGGTATATCAAGTTTCCCACTCTGTAGCCTCCTTCTATTTTCTATGATGTTTTTATGACCGCTATCTATTAAAGCAAATAAAGTTTAAAACTGAAACCAATAAAATCATGCTGTGGACAAATAACAATATAAAGAAGGAGAAATAAAGGAATAAATATGTACATAAATACATTTGTATTGATAATTGATGCGTAAACTTAAATTACAATACCATGAAAGTAATTTAAAATGTTCCGAACTACAACAGAAAGTTGTACTACACTTACATAAATTACATAAATGTACATAAATACATTTGTATTGATAATTGATGAGTAAACTTAAATTACAATATCATGAAAGTAAATTAAAATGTTCCGAACTACAACAGAAAGTTGTACTACACTTGTAACTGCAGTAAGGGATATATTTTTACTAATATGTTGAATTCGGAGGCGTAAAGGATGGATTCTCTAAATCCAAACAATTGTAAAGTCTTGATCATCAACAGATATACTTTGTCATCATCATTGTGGTACCAAAGCAATGCAGGATATTCATCTTTTATATCTAAGGTGAGGTATTAAGGTACATGTATTTGTTCCCACTTTTACTGCGTCAGACTCACACCGTTTAAAACATACCGATACATGTGTAAAATAAATTAACACTTTTATAATCAAACTTTGACCTTAACAAGTAGAAAAAAGCTATCATTTATCAAACACAATCTGGATCTTACTAGTAAACGCGTTGAGGAAAAATATTCGGTTTGTAAATCGGTGACAAAAATACTCAATGTCATTCTTCTTCTACCAAACTTAAAGGTTTTTGTACGTCAAACGTTGTACGGATGGGAGTGAAAATCTTATCTGAAAGTGATTAAAATGTGGTTTGAATTCTTTTTGCTGCAGCTGACTGAAAAATTACACACTTTTTTTGGCTTGTAACTGTTTGTTCCATATAGCTTGTAACTGTTTGTTGCATGTACATGGAAACATTTTTTTTTGCATTAATATTCATCACATATTTAATAAATGTCAATCATTTCATTGCGTCACATCGCATTAATTCTTTTTGATTACCTACTTATGAATTGATTTATGCTTTAAAATTCGTATCCTTTCATTAGTCTCACAATCACAAAATTTTCTTTATGTGTTTGTATCTATAGATTACAATTCATACGGCAGTTTTCCAAGTGGAATTGTGATCAATATACGTAATATTGGAAAAAAACTAAAAAAAAAAAATTAAATTCTATATAAAATAAAAAAAATATATTCATAGTAAAAAGAACTTGCAAATTAGATTCTTAAATCTTGTGGTCAATTTTGGAATAGGAACATCAGTAAGTCTTTTCGTTGAAACAATTGAAAGATAATCTAAAAAACGATTCTTTTCAAAAGAGCAAAATTAAGTGTTTGCTTTATAAAAAACATAAATGGAAAATCTATCAGAAAAAACCCATCTAATCTTACCAACGTTGAATATAAAAATTTTGTTCCTGTCTTATCTAAGCGTCCCCATTTGTAGGTAGACCATAATAATTTTTGGACAAAATAGTGCCTACATTAAAGGTAGATATATATGTTACACAGGCACGTAGCATCGTGGGGGGTGGGGGCACTTTTTTGCGCAACAAAGATTTTTCTTGATTTACATACAAAAAATTTAATTAACAAGGAGTTGCTTCCCTACCCCAGTTTTATGGAATCTTGTAAAAATTGAATGAAGAATAAGGAAATATTTTTCGGATGAATCTGCCCCCCCCCCCCCCCCCCCCCCCCACTTTCAAAAACGATGCTACGTGCCTGCTACATGCTCAAGTAAATTATACTAAATATTTTTGAATATTATATGAAGAAGGAAAGATAATAAACTGTAGTTGCCTAAATGAACAATACTGTTAGTTAAGCTTTGAAATGTTCGTCATGATGGAGTATAATAATAAAGCAAAGGTCTGAAATGATGAAGCTCTCCTGCACGCCTAGTTGTTTAACATTAGTCCCTTAGATGACATCATACATGCAGTATTTGATTAGCCTGTAAGGTTTCAGCTATGATTCAATTTATCATCAATCCTGTGCGAAGTTCAGTCCAACCCTAACATTATTTTCAGGCATTTACAATTTTTCTTTGAGAATAATAAACTCACGCCTTTGTTAGCCAAGGAATAACACGCACAAATTGTTTCTTCTTCACAAGTCCGGGATGAGATACAAATTTGCTATTCATTATTATGTTCTACGTGCAGCACTCAAAATTAAATTAAATTCTTTAAATAAAGCTAACAGAAGCAACCATTTTAAAATTTCACTCAACAATTTGACACAATTGATAAATGTGTTTAAACAAATAATGAATAAGTAACATGTTCTTTTTATCTAGGCTTTATTTGAATGATTAGATAATTTTAATTTTTGCCTAATTCAACACATGAAATCCAAACTTTTTATATGAAAGGCTCGATTTTTATCCCAAATAAACGTATGTTATAATGAAAAAACCCCACAAAGTCCGAAAATCCGCGTAAAACATAAGCGCTTTCATTTTAATTGACAAAATAATTGACTTTTATTAAATATGTGATAATTATTAATGCAAAAATAATCTTTTAATGTATAAGCAACAAACAGTTACAAGCCAAAAAATGTGTTATTTTTCGGTCAGCTGCAGCAAAAAGAATTCAAACCACATTTTGTCACATTCAGGTAAGATTTTCACACCCATCCCTACAAAGTTTGAGGTACAAAAACCTTTAAGTAAGGTAGAAGAAGAATGACATTGAATATTTTTGTCACCGATTTACAAACCAAATGTTTTTCCTCAACACGTTTACTAGTTAGATCCAGATTGTGTTTGATAAATGATAGCTTTTTCTACTTGATAAGATTAAAGTTCGGTTATAAAAGTGTTAATTTATTTTACACGTGTATCGGTATGTTTTAAACGGTGTGAGTCTAACTCAGTTTTTACGTGAAAGTGGGAACAAATACCTGCATACATGTACCTTTAATACCTCACCTTAGGTATAATAGATGAATATCCTGCATTGCAATAACATAATATATCCCGTACTGCAGTTACAAGTGTTCTACAACTTTCTAGTGTAGTTCGAACCATTTTTTTTTTCATCATATTGTAATTTATGTTTACTCATCAATTATTAATATAAATGTATTTATGTACATATTTATTTTTTCTCCTTCTTTATATTGTTATGTGTCCACATAATTATTTTTTTCAGTTTTAAAATGTATTTGTTTTAATTGATAGCGGTCATAAAAATATACTAGGAAATGGAAGGAGGCTACAGAGAAATATTCTAAATAAACGTCATGATCATTTCGGATAAAAATCGAACCATTCATCTTAAAAGTGTGGATATCATAAATTGAACCAAGCATTTTTTTATGTATAACATATCAAAAAATCCCACAGAGTGATTTTAAAAAGTCACCATCTTATCTTTTGCATAAAAACCATTTTCTTAATTGTCTCGCATTGTTTAGTAAAGTTTGTAAATGTTTGCATTTCTCAACTTTATTTAAAGTAATTTGTAAGCTGCAGGACGAAAACATGGACGTTGAATATAATTATAAATAGAAAATTTGTATCTAAGCCCGAACATGTGAAAAAGATACAATTTGTGCGTGTTAATTCTTGGCAAACAAAGGCGTTAATTTATTATTCTTAAAGAGGCGGTCGAAGATATTGTTTATTATACACTGTTAGAGTTTGACTGAATTCCACCTAGGATTATTGATAAACAAAATCGTAGCTTAAACTTTATAGACTGATCAAATACATGTATGATGTCATCTTAATGATTAATGTTCAACAGAAATGCCTCCAAGAGAGCTTCACTTAGACACCTGCACTCCAATTAGACAAAAACTACATTAAACTATATTTTAGCGGAAAAGCCAAAGAATTGATATTTTAAAGAATGTGCGAAATGATTTAAAAACAGACGAGAAACGACTGCAATCCGAAATTACATTTTACATACCGTAGATTTTAAAATGAGTGATAATCAGTCAAATAAACTTTTGTCAGTACCTCAGTACTTTAAGATTATCTATTAATTCTTTCAACGAAAAGACTTAACTAAGTTCCTATGCTAAAAATGACTACAACAGTTAAGATTTTATGTTTTCCTACAATGCATGTTTATTATATTTTTTATATATCATTCACAATTAACTAATAACTAACCTTGGCTAGTTGTAAAACATCTGAAGATGGAAATGAAAGCGCTGATGTTTTACTCGGACATTATGTTTTTATCCATTTAAGTTTTCTAAATTTTATCCGACCACTGTGACTTTTTTCTGGATTTACCTACCTATATATAATCTTGTTTCTATAAAAAGATGAATCTTTAATTCCCTTTTCGACCAACATTACGCAATTATGAAAAATTATTGCGATTTTATTCTAATTTCATCTTTAGACATAAGACAGATGCATGAGACATTACCATATAAATGTGTATAACTGTTGATATTTTCGATATTACTGTGGAATCATTAAAATTCGTGGGTGCCAATTTTCGTGGATTGCTTATATTTTACAGGTTCGTGGGGACGAAATTTCGTGTATTTTTGTAAACATGCAAGAGGAATATGACTTTATAGCTCTAATTTATCAATTCGTGGGGGTGTTAATTCGTGGATGAGAGGTACCCACGAATTCCACGAAAATTGAGCCACCACGTAATCTAATGATACCACAGTATTTAACCATTTAACCAGTTTTCACTGAGATAGCATGGAAAGATCAAATTAAAACATTTTTGCAGACCTCTGGGCGGAAACTATTTACTAAATGTGTCTAGATATCACTGATTTTGCGTAATCTTTATACACTTATGAATTTTCTAAAATATGCAGAAAAGAAAACATTTTTGTGTTATTTTATTCAAATCTATTCTATACATAGTAATCCTTATACCTATGCTTAATTGCAAACATTTTTAAGAAGAGGAAAAGAAATTTTTATATGCTGTTTTTAGAGAGGCAGTAAGTTTTCTAAATTTATTTTTCATCATCAAATAGGGAAGACAACTCCGGGGTTTGTAGCTGGTTTTTTGATAATATATGAAAACTAACGATCTAAAACCTTATTTTCACTATGTTTGTCTTAAAAGTAAGCCCTACTGTCATATGTTATTTAAAAATATTGAACTTAGGTTCCAAATATTATGTGATATTTTTAACCCGGGTTCAATATTTCGCGAGGTTTGAAATATTATATGACACCGGTAGAATAAAATGAAGCTTTTGTTATATAGAACAACTTGGGAAAAAAATATTATCTCAAGTTGTCGAATTCTTTGGGCTCTTTTTATTTACTATGATGTTTTTATAACCAAATAAGTAAGTAAACTGAAACCAGTAAAAAAATATGGACAAATCACAATATAAAGAAGGATAGATAGATAGATAGATAGATAGATAGATAGATAGATAGATAGATAGATAGATATAAACTTAAATTAGATAATATAAAAAATAAATCAATATGAATTGTTATTATACACTTGTAACTGCAGTACAGGATATGTTATTACTAATATGTTGAATCAAAACTCGAAGGCGTGAAGGATTGATTTTCTAAATCCTTACAATTGTAAAGTCTTGGTCATCAACAAATGTTCTTTATCATCATTACTGTGATTGCATTGCAATTCATATTTGTTTTTAAAAACCACACACTTTTTTACTTTTTGTTGCATATAGATGAACACAGTTTTTTGGCATTTATAATCATCATATACTTAGTATTTATCGAATGTCTGATAATTATGAATAATAAAAGTTTGCTAAGCTGGAGCAAATCAATATTCTTTATTTCCTTTTGAACACATATGACTAACACTTTTTAATAACCTACTGTTGAGCTGATTTATGCATTGAATTTCGTATTCTTCAATTATTCTGATAGTCACAAAAATTTCTCTATATGTTGGTATTAACAGATTACAATTCATATGAGAATTTATGGCAGTTTTGCAAGTGGACCTGTGACCAATATACGTAAAATGGAAAAACACAATATAATTGTGAATTTTAAATAAAATATAATATATATGCATAGTAAGAAACATGCAAAATAAAATCTTAAACTGTTGTAGTCATTTTGGCAAAGGAACTTAGCTAAGTCTTTTCGTTGAAAGAATTGATAGATAATCTTAATCAAAGTACTGACGTACCGACAGAAGTTTATTTGACTGATTATCATTAATTTTGCAATCTACGGTATGTAAAATGTAATTTCGGATTGTAAGTCGTTTCTTGTCCGTTTTTAAATAATTTGCTGCATTCTTTTGAATATAAATTAGTTGGCTTTTCCGCTAAAATATAGTTTTATATAGGTTTTATTTAGGTGGAGTGCAAAAAAAAAGCGAAGGTGTGAATTGATGAAGCTCTCTTGGAGGCATTTCTGCTTAACATTTATCTGTTAATCCCCTGTATCCACCTGTTCCTAGCCGGATGACATCATCCCTGTAGTGCTGCTTTACCCTATTACGTTTCAGTTAATGTGTTATTTGTCACAATTTATCGCAGTGATAAACCCAACCCTTACAACTCCTTTTTGAAAACAAACCATTCATTTACAATTTCTCTTATTTGCTGTTAGAGGAATATTTAATTCACAACTTTTGTCATTGATGAGAACATGTTTTAACCAACACAATTTTAGATTGAGGCAGTTACGCTTGTTTATGTAAAATCAGTCTGAAAAAAGTGTAAGTGGCCCAACTTTTTAAGGGCACGCTTAACGGGCCGCTTGCTCTATAAAACGGAAATTTAATGCTGTATAATGGCGTGTACTCAATCTGTTATTTAAAAATATGATTAAGACTATAGTTCGATTATAAATCATTGTTTAAATGATAATAATTTATATCTTTTCCGCAAGCCAGAAGAAAGTGTTACTGACATTGATAATCAATTACACAGCTAGTCCACTTAAGCTTTAAACATAATATTACTTGCCATGTTTTTATTTTATTTTCTAAGGAACGGACGTTTCATTTAGTATCAGTTTCCTTATTTTGTGTTTTTAAAGCTTTTATGTGTTTACTGACATAAAAGATAAACATGATGAAAATAATTGCACATACCGGTATCAGATACACGAAAAATGCACCAGCAAAACAGTAGATAATCTTATTAAAAATAATTCATATCAGAAAATTACATGTATTTTTAAAATGTTTTATGTGTAATCAATGATATAATATCTGTTCGTAAAAATCAGTTCTAATGAAATAAAAAACATTAATACTAACGAAAAAAACCCAGTTTTTCTAACGAAATAAAAACAAACCAAAATTGAAGGAAAGCTATTGTACAAAATAAGGCTGATCTATTGTGAAGTCTTTCAGCATAGGGCTTTTGTTGATGTTTAATCCTTAGAATATGATTGTGCAACGTTTATAACAAACTCTTTTTTCTAGTTTATCAAGTCGAAAAGATGCATTGTCCAACAAGCCCTTTGGGGCCTAATATCCAGCAATGAAAAAATCAAGATATGCAATACAATTGGTCAAAATTGCTTTTTATATCCCTACTTTGATAATAATTCTATTTTTAATTTTCAACTGAAACCTCAAAAGAGCAATATTTTTCCCCAATTGTTCAGTTAACAGTATTGATCTTTCCAAAGCCACGTGTTCTCTTCCATCAGCCAATACATTTTAATGTCAATAAATGTAGTGATGCTAAAAGGTATATAAGTAGTAGATCAACATGCTTGTAGTTATAATTTGCTTTATCATCATGTGGTATAGAGCTGTCATCGCAGCAGTGTCATAATCTGAGGCAATAGGGAATTTAAAGGTTAGTCTATTTTTGAAATTGAAAATGCAACTAAGTTAAAAAAAACTATACCAACTACAGTAACAAAATGGAAATACTAGAAACTGAATATTCTCAGATATTCACGTCTATGCAGCAATGAGGTATTTCCTATATTTTTTAAATAGATAATCTGTATCTACGGCATAGAAGCTTTTATGTATATAACTTTTTTTATTTGCAGGTCATATAGAAAAACCGGTTAACTTTCGACGAAAAAGATCTAAATCATCAAAGGAGAATGAAACTTTCTGGCCTAATCTTAATTTTGGGACTGATTGTGTGTATTTTAAGTGAGTCCACCAACAAACAATATGCAAGGGGAGATATCAAAGAACAGCGATTCATGCTAGTTAAACATCACATCAAGAACCGTCTATATCATTTATTTCATCAGATCATAGTAAGCCAGTTTTCTGGGAAACGACTGAAAAAAAGGAATAGATACATTTTAAGGCATTTGTTTTTATGAAAAAATTGTAAATTTTTCGACAATGTATGTAACTTCTTTATGGTTTATCATATAAACTTATGTATTGGCACACATATACATGTAACAACAATATTTTTTTGTGCAACACCAAGTAGATAATTGTTAAGTACATGACTTTTCTGTAGTTGGAATAAATTGTTGAAAGTCTAGACAATATGTTTTAGTCTGGTATTTATGTATTTAAGTAAACTATAATACAATAATGCCTTCTAATTAAAGTTACCTACGTAAGGAAATTGATTTTTCATTTGTTATTTCAATATATGTATCTAATAATACTAATACTATATCTTATTAAATGCTAGACTAATTGTTTTCCTTAGGCCTGCTGACGACGATACACGGGGGGGGGGGGGGGGAACAAATGCACTGTCAATCAGGAGAACGATATCATAGCTAGAGAAAATTGCATAATCGTTTTACTTGTTTGAAGGAATTTCTACATTTGTTGTGGGTTTATCTCTATGTTTTTTACTTATGTGCTGTAGAGCATTCTTTCTCATTTTCAGTTATAAATGACTGATATAAACAATAACTATTGTTATTCTAATCTTACTACACATCTATTACTTATATAAGACGAATAGATGGAATTTCAATGCACCCAGTTAAAGCAATAATAAAGGAAATAACTTACAATTATGTTGATTGTTTTGACTTTCTGAAGTTTGCTGTGTTCTCAAAAGATATGTACCATAATTAGTGGGCCAATAAAATATGTACCAGAAAAATAGCAAAGGAAATAGATTAGTAAAATCTAAACAGAATAGATCGTGGCCGCTTAAAGATGCTTGGTCAGACTTTTAAATTTCGTGTTCATACTATCGATTAAATTTAAATACAAACTAATTGTCTTAAAAAGTTAAAAACGTTCTCCTATTTACAACAACATTTTTTTTAATCAAAGAAAGAAATGTCGAAAAATGGTTTTTTTTTTAAAGTTTGTATGGCAATACAAACAATACAAACATATGCTTATCATTTTATTTTTTACTTCAAAAGTTACTTTCCATAATATAAAGCGAATGCCAAGGTACGCCGTAATTCAATCATACCCGGCTTGATTTCGCTTTGGGGCGAATCTTAATTAGAGGACTAAATGTGAAGTAATACATCTACCCTTTTACAACAGAACGCGTATACCCCACTTAAGGGAAACTGCTATGTTTCTTAATTGACAACTATCTGATAGCTTAGGAGAGGAACACGTTAGTTGTAAGAACTTGTTTCCAATCCTCTTGTGTAATTTAACAATAAAATATGTTCAAATCAAATTATCTGATAGCTTCCTTGTTAACCAATTAAGTAAATGTTTGGTGTTTTTATTGAGATCGACATTCTGTTTAATCGTGGTATATTGAGGTATATTAACAAGATTAACACCTGGTTAACCCTTTTCTGTTTGTCAGTCACTTGTGTATTTCTTCGTACTTTTTTACTCACTCTTCTTCTGCCTCTCTAGGTTGTATCTTCCTAGCTAGAAGCTATAATGATGGCAACATATCGTTAAATGAAGTACATAACAAAGAAGCAAAATTTCCTATTATTATACAATTTCTGAAACTTTAATTTTTTTTCTATGGATAGAGACTTGTAATACATTATGAAAGAAATTCAATATCACATTTTTTGCCCATTGCGCTAAAAGTCTACCTCTTACTACTTCAATGTCCTTAAAGTGGGGCGTATAAGTCATAAGTACATGTACTAAATGCATTGAAATATATTCTGACTGGTAGCTTAAAGTAAATCCTATGCTATACAATGTAAGAAAAGTGCGAACGGGTTACCTTTTAAAAGGCAATCTTATTAAAATTAGATGTTAGATGCGCTCGCTTACTCGCTGAGTAAATGAGAGGATCTAAAATCTAATTTAATAAGATCGCCTTTTAAGATTAAATTTGAAAAAAAGTAGAAATCTCAATAAAGAAATTGAATTCTGAAATATTCCTTATCCAATGCCTTCAAGTCCGAATCTTTAATTAAACCACGTATATGTTTGTAATATCATACAAAATTGAATAATATAATATGATACAATATTCAATTTTATAATTTGATACAACATTATATATATTTTCAAAATTGTATCAAACAATATAAAATCATTATATTTTATGATATCAAATTGTACGACATGCTATTATTTCATACATGTGATAGAACAATATGATGTTAGGCTTTATAATACATTAATACTTTATATCAAACAAATTATATAATTTTATATACTTATAGGAAAAATTTGATACTGTTTGTATAAAGTAATATCATTTGAATAGAATTCATATGATAAATTAACAATCACATCAAACAAGCATGTTTTAGTGAGGTGGGACCAGTTTTCCTAAACATATCTGAAGCTAGTTAGGCCATGACAACCTTTCTTTCAAACTGCTTAAGAATATTTTTATAACCCTTAACCTGCTCCAACATCAAGTTGATCAAGATCAAGTTCTGCAATCTATCTGCAAGCTATATCTATACTACACATCAATAGCGATATAAACTGTGCAAGTCTGATTACATATGATGAAAATTTACTTCATTATTAAACCAGCTCCAAGACCCTTAAACAATTTGAGTTGTTCTGAAATCTCAAGCCTGTCCTTGCATCTGAATAATCAAGATCATTTCCAGTAACAGAAGCTACCTCTGTGATTCATAGTAAAATCAACCATTTAAACCCTTCATTTAGCTAAATATGTGACCTACTCCAAAAGCAAACATCCTATGGTTAAAATTCAGCATCAAACTTCGTCGAGTGTATCAGATTTCTTGATTTGGTCATCAAAGTGAACCTGCTCCAAAAAACTTTAACCTGCTCCAAAAACCTTCACCTTCTCCAGTATCCGAAACCTATGGCTTATATTCAATAATTAAATAAATAATGAAATAAGCCTGCTGAGTGCATCAGTATTACACGATGCATTATTAATCCAAATTTAGTAAAGATAGAACTAATAACTTAGATATGGCCATCAAAGGCACTTTTCCCAACACTTTAACCTGCTCCAAAATAATTAAGCCTCCTCCAGCATTCGAATTTAAGGCAATGCTTCAGATTCAGCAATAAGGCCTGCATCATTCCAAAATTGGTAAGGACCAGTAATCTCTTAGATATGGCCATCACTGACACCTACTCTAAAAGTTTTCACCTGATCCAGAAAAGGAAACCTCCTCCAGCATCAGAAAGCTATTATTTAGATTCAGCATCTAAGCTTGTCGAGTGCATAAGTATTGTAAGATGCACCATCCATCAACGTTTGGGAAATATAATGTCAGTAAAAGCCATCAAAGTGCAACTGCTTCAAACATTTCAAACTGCTCTATAATCCTTTACCTCATTTCGCATCTGTAATCCATCGCCTAGATTCAGTATTTAAGTTTTGAAGTTCCTCAGTAGGTCAAGATGCACCACTCTTGCATGTTTACCGATAATAGGACAAGTACTTGCTTCAATACAGGACCTGATTCAAAACCGTTAACCAGGTCGGGACGCCAACTCTGATTCCGACGCTGGGGTATAGCATAAGCCCCCCCCCCCCCCCCCCCCCAATTTCGTCTTGGTGAATTAAAAAGTGGCGAGCACTGTATATTGTGATAAATAATGATTTCGATCACTCACACGAGTGTAGTTTGTATACATGTAACACACATCAAGATTGTTTATCTAAAAAAGGGATATGCATCAAAAGGCCTACATGCCTTAACGGTCACCTGAGTGCCATAGCCCTTAGATTGATCTGTCAGAGGGCGCCATTTTTGCCTTTTAAGATTCATTTTAGAGATTAAACCCTTATCCAAAACTCCTCTGACTGGTGCCTCCTCATTTATAATTTCATTTTTTTTTTAATTATTCATAAAGGGGTGTGGAAAAGGCAGCAAAGGTTAAAACAAATCTCGGATTATTTACACCCCAGCTTCAGAGGCCAATAATTTAATAAAGCTAAATGCCGTTTTATCTTGCATTTATCAAATCAAAAATCAAAATTGTTCACGGTAATAGGTTACAAAAATGACTCAAATTAACTTAATAACTTAATAATGGCAGCCAGTAGTAGCGGGCGCGTCAAACCGTCTCACCAAAACAAAACAATTTTAAACCTTTCTGAGAGCGTCAATGATCGCCAAATTGGTACAGCAAATGATTCTAGAAGTAATCTTTTGACAGATGTGTTGAATTGTGAAAATTCGATGGATAACGATGATTTTGCGGCATTGTTTACTTCGCAAACCGTGAGTACTCCTTACGAAGAAGGTCACCCTAATATGCTTAGTAACTTTGTGTCACAAACCTCCCCAGTGTTAGCAGATAATGAATATCATACTGCAGTAGATACGATTGATATTGAGAATTTAGATACTCAGCTTCAAAACTTACCAAAAGAATGTTACATGACTAAGCTGCTAGACTTGTGTTCGAATGATGAAACACTTATCTGCTGGTATCGAAATGCTTTGTGCTCGCGTGCAAAAACCCTACCAGACTGTCCACCAGGTAAACTCTTGAGTAGAAAATCCACAAAAGGCGGTTCAAGCATTACAAAATATGCTAAAGACTGTTATATTTTGTATATGTTTCTCATGGGTGATAAGTCTTGTGTCAGCGAGATTTTTGATAAGAACAAGAGTTCTTCATATGTGTCAGACCTGAACAAAATCAACGCTGTAGAAATAAAGACCACAATTCAATTACTCGTACAAAAAGTAGCAAGCTTAGAGAACTAAGTCAATTCTAAGGATAAAACAATTGTCTCTTTAACATCTGATTTCAACACACTTAAATCAGATTTCGAACAACTTCAGTCCGATCATGACCGTCTCAAGGGAGAATCGATGTCAAGGTTTACTAAATATGATGTCTTCCAAAAGCTCACGTCCGACAATTTTAAGATTTTGGACACAGAAAAAATGGAATATCAAATGGACAAAACCAAAACCAACGAAGAGTTAAAACGGCTCTCGAAAGTAAGCACCAATTTTCAAAAACAAATCAGCGCGCTAAGTCCAAGCAAAACATACGCGAGTACTATCAAAGATACAATCAAAAATCGAAGAGGGAGTAACGTCAGTATTAGCGAATCATGTAGGGGATCGGAGCAGGCAGATGACCCTTCGCTGACAACATCACCCGCTACATCACTAGACCGCACCCAACAAATAATAGCCGAAAAAGTGCATGAATTACGCGAAAGTGTCGTCACACCTCCCAAAACTTTCTGTTCTTCAAGATCCCAAGTAGATTCGACCCAGATTATAAGCTCCCCACTGTGCACCTCTACGAGATCAACTTTGGGTGACAGTCGATATAACGGTTCTGCACCGTCTCGCTTCACTAATTCTGAAGTATTACGGTCGCGGTCACTGTGCCCTGAGGAAAAAAGAACCTTAGAGAAAGACTCTACCGTTAACGAATCAAGAGGAAAACCAGACTTCAGATCAGTCGAGTATGATGGCAAGTCTTGCGTGGTAACGCTAGATGATAAACAAAAATCGAAAATACCCTAAACATGAAGAAAATATTTTCATTGGTGTAACCTATCGAAAGACCGCAAGATATTATCTATCGGGCATTGATAAAAAATCTACAAAGTCCGGAATAGCTAACTTTATCGAGTGCAAAGGAGTAAAAACAACCCATTTAATGTTATTTACACCGAAATATTACCGATCCCGCCTGTCTGCAAAAGTAAACATTCCGTTAGAATTTGTCAAAACTGTTGAAGCTCCCGATTTTTGGCCTGAAGGAGTTCGATGCAGGCGATGGATGAGTAATAGGGAATGGGAGGAAAAATGTGCGAACCAACTTGATAAGAAGGACTGGGACACTGACGTCCATGACAACTACTGATCAAACTCCCACTGACGTCCGTACCCAGACAAATACCTAAATATACATGTGGAACAAAACTAGTATTTTACACTTTACTATCTCAATGGTTGTGTTGATGACATGGAACGTAAGGGGTGTGATCTCATCTACAACTTGTTTGTTAACTCTTTTAGAAAAAGAAAAGTGTGATATTTTGGTCATAACAGAGCATAAACTTATCGCAAATCTTACACGGGTGTATTCGCTGCGAGTGATAAACTGATGCGTTGAGTGACGACACTATCGGGATTGCGAGTTCCAGTTATATAAACAAGCATTTTCATTGGCCGTTTTAGTACCCGCCCACCCATACCTGCTGACGTGGTATTTGTGTCGCTTCTGCAATAATTGACTAAGAGTTCTCACAATAATCGCATCTTCTTTTTTTGTGTAAACAATTGTTAAAAACACGCTGTTAAGACAGGTTCAATCCCCAATTCATTTTTAAATATAATACATACTTCATCGAAAAATTCAAATCCTTTTAGCTGTTAAACGCATCAATTTAAGATGAGGCTATATTTATTTTGTTGTAGCTTATTCCAAAGAATTCACAACAGATACTGACAATAAATATTACATAGCCTATATTGCATTTTGTTGAACTTTGACTGATTAATATGACACACTTAGAACTACAAGTGTGCATGTGTTTTCAAACATACCAAAAAATTGAATTTTACGGCATGCCAGTAAACGTGTTCAATTTTGGACTGATCTGTGATCAACGTTATTTTGTAACTCACTTAGTCTGTATAAACATTCATTTTATTATATGTTCTTCGATATTAATCACACAATATTTACTTCTGATGTTGACACTGACACGCTAATCGACCTCGGATTGTATAATTCACGTGCAGATCGAGTCGCCATTTTACAGTTTTCAATGAATATAAACAAACCACACTTCTTCATTTTGCGGAGCTGTTGACGATGTTTCAAAGATTTCAATACATATTTATTGTAAATAAAACAGTGAAGACATATGCTGTAAAACGTCTAATGGATTTCACGGCGTGTCAACCCGAATTTTCCCGTGGATCTACATTTTGCAACAAGTTTTTTATGAGGAAAAACAGTTAAACTCATGCGATTTTCAATATATACAGTGTACATTATTAACGGTAACGTAAAATTTATTTGTTCACTAAACAGTTTCTGGCGATTTTTTTTTCACAATGAACTGAATGACATTATTCGATAAGCGAAGTACAATCTTATTCTGTGACTGATAATCTATATGTGCCGATCCCTGCTTTTAGGGAACTTTTTCTTTTTCTTTTCATTAATATCTTACACATGTACGTGAGCATCTCCCCGTTTGTTATTAAATAACTCTGTACGTAAATTCTAACTTGCTAGTACAACTTTATGAGATGTTTTCTTTCTCCGACATATCTTTCCACGTGTTAGCATCATGTTCTCAACATGCATTTGATAAATGGGCGGGTCTATATAAATGCACCAATCAGAATCTTTATTTCAAATCTCAATTGAAATACACACCGATTAGAAAGTGTCATCACTCAACGCAATGCTACATCGGTCGTAGCGAATACTTTCATGTAAGATTTGCGATAAAGAAAGTACACACAATTATCTTGACTCCATTCACAATGAATATGCATGTTTTGTCAAACTTGACGATGAAAATATAATGCACGGTAATTCGGCGTTCACCGGTAAAGGGGGCGTCGCTATCATGTATAAGAAATCCCTAATGTTTTCTGTAAAAGAAGTCAGTTGTTATAATACAAGACGAATTATAGGAATTAATCTGGATGATCATTCTGGTAACACATACTACATAATCGGTGTTTATTTGCCAGCTGATAGCAACATTGATGCTTACACGCAAGAACTTAGCATACTCGAAAATCTATACACATATTACTCATGTTATGGTAAAGTTATTATTGCAGGTGACTTCAACGGAAGTTTAGTTGACACAAGTGATACAAACCTGATTAAGGTGGAATTATTATCTAATTTTGTCTCCAAGTATCAATTGTGTATCCAAAACAAGGATTTTGTCGTTGAGGGGAAGCAGTTCACGTTTACCCAGAAGAGCACAACACTAGACTATATTCTTTTTGACAAACATGTTCTCAATGGGTTGAAACGGTATAAGATTATTGAGGAGGGTGCATTTTCCATCACATCTGATCATCTACCGGTTTTAGCATATTTTGACCTTAAAATTCAAAGGCACTCTCTAATGAACTCTAACACCATATTACCCGCATGGCACAGGGCAACACCTGAATCCATTGTAACATATAGAAACCAAGTGGAACGCAACATACAAAAGTTACTACTAAGCGAAATCAGGGTGGATAAAGACATTGATAAATTCGTCAGTGATATAACGGAAATATTAATTACTTGCGCTCAAAACTCGGTCCCCTTTTCTAAATACAACCCTTACACTAGACCAGAATGGACTAAATCTGTCAAAAATCTACATACAATTGAACGGAACAAACGTAGGGTATGGGTGTCCGAGGGAAGACCTCGTGGGATGGAATTTAAGCCATACCGAGAGTACAAGCGGGCAAAGCGACAATTTCGAAATGCTCTTAATGAGGAACACGAAAAATATATGCGAAAAGTATACAGTGACATTGACAAAGCCGCAGAAATTGACGTCCGCCTGTTTTGGAAATTAACCAAACGCAGAAAGCCAAGGAGATCCCGAATCTACCCAGAAATCCGCGACGAAGAAGGAGTTACTCATACAGACCCACAAGGTGTTACGGAAACGTTCGCTTCGTTCTATAGGAAACTATATACTCCGTTGGAGGACGATAGTTTCGATCACGCATTCAGAAACACGATTAGTGATAAGTACCAACATCTTACGACTGAATGTGAAGAGGATCCGGGGTATATACCAGGGGGTCAACTTACAACAGCAGAAATAACGTCAGCCATAAATACACTCAAATTACGTAAAGCACCCGGTGACGACTCTGTAACCAATGAACACATAATTCATGGTGGTGCATCACTTATCGCTTGTATTTTGAAGCTGTTTAATGCTATTGTGCAATATAACTATATCCCTCTCTGTTGGAAACGTGGTCTTATAGTTCCATTACATAAAGGAGGAAACAAGTCTAAAGATTCCTGCAACAACTACAGACCAATAGCCTTATTACCATGCCTCTTTAAACTTTTTGAAAAGGTTGTGTACAATCGAATCAATCAACAACTTTTACAAACTAAAGATTTTCCACATTCTCAACAACAGGGTTTTCAGAAGGAACTAGGTTGTCTGACAGCGTCATTTAATCTCCAAGAGACAATAATACATAATTTAGAACAAGGAAGCAATGTATTCGTATGTTTTCTTGACACCAGCAAGGCATTTGACACGGTGTGGAGGCCTGGACTAATGTTTAAACTATATGAACTTGGTATTAAGGGCAAATTATGGTCTCTCATTAACAAATGCCACCAAAACACCCTAAGCTCAATTGTCGTAAATCAAACTCGTTCAGAGTGGTTTCCCGTACAACAAGGTGTTCGACAGGGTGGCGTACTATCAACGTTCCTTTATCTTGTCTACATAAATGATCTCATCCATGCCATACAGTCCGGTAGTCCAAACACAGGTATACTCAATATACCTAGCAGCTGCACTTCCTTAGCAGATGACTTGGCTCTAATTGGTATTTCTCCGCTTGCGCTACAAACACTGTTAAATATTGCATACAACTATTCCTGCAAGTGGCGATTTACATTTAATGCGTCTAAATCATGTGTTCTACAGTTTCGCGCTAAAAAAGCTAAACTAGATAACACAAACTGGCATCTAGGTCCTGCAAAAGTGTCTTGTGAACAATCTTACAACCATCTAGGAATCGTAATCAACCACAAGTGTAAACTTTCGGATAGAATAAACGAAGCATACAACAAAGGACGAAAATCCTACTTTGCATTATCCGATCTTGGCACACCATTTCTTAACCCTAATACGTTATCCCATCTATACAAAAAAATTGTACTCCCATCAGTGCTTTATGGATGCGAACTTTGGTGCAACTTGTCTCTAACAGACAAAAACAAACTAAACGCATTTCAACACTTTGTCTGTAAGAACTCGCTGGATTTACCAAAACTGTGCAGATCAGACATGTGCGAATCCTTTTTTGATGTCTTACCTATCAACGCAGAGATTGACGTTCGGAAGCTTTTATTCTTTGGGAGACTTTGTCGTTTAGACCCAAAAACGTTAACAAAAAGGATATTTCTAACGAGATTATTTTCTTACTTACACGATCTTTCCGTAAATCAGTTTGGCTTTATTCCTGATATTATAAATGTTCTCCAATCTTACAACCTTACAGTTTACTTGTGGGATTTTCTAAAAGACGGAACCTTTCCCGAGAAACCTTGCTGGAAGAAAATTGTCCGCAACAATGTTACTAATTCACACCTTTCTCAACGAAAAGCGCGGATGTCTCATGACCCTGACTTCCTAGTTTTCACAGAAATTTTCAAAGAGTCAAAACCCTCCTCGATTTGGAATATACCTGAAAACTATTCGGAAATCAAACTCTGCAAGTTCATCTGTAAACTCTGCACAAGTGTAAGTTTCAATGAAAATCCCTATTCATGTATTCTGTGCGGTAAATCCTTTGTCGATGTGTTTCAACATTCTTCTTGTGTCTGCCCAGCTACTGTGGTAATACGTGAAAATTGGTGGAACATAATAACAAACTGTTTCAACATAGAATTATGCGCGGAATTATGTGGTCTTTCTGAAAACGACCTATTTCATGTACTTCTCGGGCGTCGTACAAATCATGAATCGGACAATAAATCATTCCACATTCTGAACTTCAATCTTGTTCGGGCGACAGCGGCAGCATACTTCCGATCCATAACAGTTGCCACTTCCGCTACTACCTGATCCACTTCAAGGCTATTACCCCTATGGGACACTGTAAATAACTTTTTCTCTTGTTTTCATTTTCATGTATGTGTACATGTAATGTGTGTGTGTGTGTGTGTGTGTGTGTGCATATATAAATTGTATATAATCATATGCTAGTTGTATGTTGTCATATCTCTTAACAGAGGAAATAAAGTATGATTGATTGATTAATGCATTTAGTTTTAATTAACATAATGAAAGAACAGGAAAAAATATTCAACATTTTATTGATTTTTATTATGTTGTCATATCAGCCCTACCCAAAAGGTCTGACTCCCTGATCCAGGGCCATGCAAGTCTACAATATACATAGAGGGCTTCATAGCCACAATTTTACACCCTTTACAAATTTAATTAATATGGGGCTTTATGAACATTATCACCAAGCAATTTCTTTTTCTCAATATATATGGGAGTAGAGAAAAAGACTTTTAAAAGATTTAAAACATTTTTACTTTATATATGGTCATTTTGGTCCCGCCCTAGGGTCTAAGCCCCTGAACGAGGGACCAAGGATTTTCAAACAAATATACATGTATATATTTGAACACAAATCATATTCCAGTGGCTAATTCTAATATAAGAGGGTTCGATGGTCGTGGCCATTTTTAGGCCGTATTTTCCTTTAGAGAGACTCAGAGTCCTGTATGGAGATACGGGAAAAAGTACATGTAGTTTAGGGTTGTGTGTTGATCACCACCGAGCCTCCTCAAAGTAACATTAAAGTGTACAATATCAAAGAAATATCACGCAATCTAGCACTTGTTTAAAACAAGTTACGATTAAAAAAAGAGTTATCGTTCCTAGCAGCTGTTGAAACAATCTGATTAAACTAAGACTAGCGTATCAGAACGGCTGATTTTTATCAGATTGCTCTTGGAATATTACAGTATTATTGTTAAATAATAACATTCATATAAACTTTCTGAGATTTCTTTTAATGTGATTTATTAGTATGTATAGTGCCTTCAGGGGTTCAGCATCAGGGGTTACCCGCAGTGGTTGTTGACTAATCAAATGCTAGCTTATTTCAAATGATGAGCCTTAAGTTTAATATAAATTGTCTAGTTTTTAATAGTTCATTCTTTACAGCTTTAATAGTCAAATTATCTACATTAAATTCCTTTATAAAACCTTATATTGAGATCCCAGGCACGAAGCATTCATTTTGAAAGGGGCTTTCCTACCGTATGTATTGACTAACTAAACTAAAGTCAAAACCGGGGCAGTTCCTTCTAAATTCATTCAATTAAAGAAAATGGGGGAATAAGATAGCGCAAGTGCTCATTTAGTTTAGTCGTTTTAAAAATACAATTCCAAATTTATTTTTTTCCAACTAGATATACTTAATAATGCTATAATGCAAGTTTACAAAACTTGTATTTCTAACTATATTCAGTTTGGATATTTTAAAAAACGAAAAAAAAGTAATAAAACTAAACTTTTGGTGGTATCGAACCCACAATATCAAAACACTAGGTCTGTAAGGTTACCCAATTTATGGTGCTCTAACCACTGAACCATTTCAGTCAGAACAAACTGTATTGTTTATACATTATATGGGACCTTGACAACGAATTAACGGACATGTATTTTTTTCTTAAAAGTTTAATTGTTGGGTTACAAAATGACATTTGTAACATATAGTGGGTCATCTCTACACGTTTTTGTTAATTGAAATAGATTTGATTTTCATTAAACTTTATTTCGACTATGCCAAAAATATGGAGCCAAGAACCACTCTATAAAAAGGTATATTCTTTACAAAAGAACACCTTATAGCTTAACAAATTTAACTAAAAATCTGAGGTAAATCTAATGGGCGATTTGTTGACCGCCCAGCCTCATCTATTCAACAGCAGAAATATTCATCCTATAATGCACCATCCCATTGTATAATAATGGATAGCAACCAATGAGAATTTTTTTCCATTTGATATTTGTTTTATGTATTTTTAATAATGGTAAAACGCCGCATGTTGATGAAACAAAGGCACATAAAAAAAAAACCCAGACAAGATCTTATTTCTTCAGTGTTTTATTAATACTTTAACGAATGGTTTTGAAAAACAAATATAAACATCCATACTTCCAAAGATACATGTGTTTCATAACAATACACAACCACTTGCGTAGTCCGTTTATAATTTTTACTTCAACAAAACATGCTTCATCAACATCAAAGATTTTTTTAGTTTTCTTCCTGCTGTCTTCTTTTGCAGAATATACAAGATAGTTTTCATGTATTGGTTGTAGAACATTTTGACTTTGCTGGTGTAGTGTCTGATTTTCATGGTACTTCTGGCTTCAGAATTACAGATGACGGACAAGAGCAGTAAGCCCACCAGAACAACTGTCAACAGCTTCATATTGTTGTTGTTGTCAGGACCCTTCTACAATCAAGTCACAAAGGAAACATTTGAAAGAAAAGTGAATACTATGGTTCGTTTTAAAATTTTCATTACCTCTCTCTAGAAAGTTTTCTTCTTAGAAGTATCATAATGGCAGTTTTACTAAAATACCATTAAAAACCTTCGAAACAGTTTCCAAGTACATGCATATTGATACATGAAATTCCTTACATTTAACACAATTTGCTTGAGTACCGTAGTTTGTGCCCAACTCTGGGCCCAAAAGAATACAAATTGTACCTTAACATATTTGAAATTTTAAAAAAAATAAAATGCTTTAAGAACTTACCTCTCAAGACAAATAAACCAGATGTACAATTTCAAACAGTTTTCACTTCGCCTGTGCCACCAACAAAGAGATGGAACGAATTTATACACAAACTTCAGACTTGTTAATTAAAAACTGTCTGTTTGTTGAAGAACAGAACACGTGACATTTGATATTAGGAGGACTCAAATATTTATTTGCATATCGAATCAAAAGTTCATTATATGCTTTATAATTGATATTATTCCATAGAATTTGTGTTGTCAATCAAACAAAACAGTACGCCTTACTTCAAGTTAAATTAACAGTAACAGAACATATACATAGCATGCTGAAGTAACAATAATTGAGTTAAGAAAAAAACAAAATGCATCCTCTCCAAACCACTGGATGGCAACAGGTTTTCTGAAGGCCCGCCTGTATGTACATGTGTTACATTAATTAAAGTTTTAAAATTCAGAGAATTTAAAACTATCTATAACAATTTCAATTCCAAATTAAGTCGGATGGTGGGTGAATTTACTTAATTTGCTTTCCATCTCAAGCTTAAAGAATAAAGAACTTGTTTTAATTTTACGGAGTTGTTTCTCTTTAGCATTTAGCAACTACATGTAGTAAAAATCCAAGTTGCATCCTATCTGTGTTTGAAAAATGTGCCTAACGTTAGTAGTGGGAGAATTTCTAACCTTACTCGAAAACTGGAATTTTTGGATGTTTATTCCAGCAGATTTCCGTTGATTGTTTACCATCTCTATATTTAGGGGGGGGGGGGGCTTCGTTTTTCATAAAACAATTTCTGTTCAATTTGCTTGACGTTAATAATTTAACAAAACTAAATTCAAATATCTTTAAATATCTGCCAATGTTCAGAAAAGTTTACAATCATTGATGGCATACACGTAGCCTTCTGCAAATACTAACATGAATGACAAAATAGTATTTGAGTGTTTTTTCTTTATCAACATTTTTAAGACTAATATTTGAAAGTATGCATATGAAAAGTGAGAGAGACTATTAAATAAATGCAATTAATTGAAGTATTTTGTGACGATCTGAGTTCAAGATTTTCAACCCCGAAAATTTAAGTCAGTCGCCGAGTGCTAAACAAGATACTGTACTCACAACTCAAGTTAGTATGTACTGTGTAAACAAGACCAGTGTCATGATTTTTGTTGCATAGAATTTGTTTTATTGTCTGTTATTTATTATTAACCAGTTGTCTTTGGAAAAAAAAAAAAATTTTGATTTGATCTGTAGACCAAGCTAGATGGTCGACTTTTGTCAGATATCACCTTTGGGAATTTTCAAAGAAATCCACTGGGTTAAAATCTTGATGGTTTAATTGTGGTTCGTAGTTTGAAATTACCCCTTCTGTCAGATACATGTACATGTACTGAACAGTCCCAATTCTCGCGCACCTTGGATCGTCCAATACTAGTATCCTACTTAACGGACAGAAGTGAAATTAACCTAATACGGCACGTCTTTTAACCCCAAGGAACCCCAAGGAACCCCAAGGAAACCCCAAGGATACCCCAATGACAGAAATGAATAACTATTGATACCCAAGGGGGTCTCATTAGAGTGCAAGGGTCACCCCTTACCCTTGGTACCCCAATTATACCCCAAGGAACCCCAAAGATAACCTAATAATACAGATTTATAACTCCTGATACACCATAGAACCCCAAGGAACCTCAAGGATACCCGAATAACACAAATTTTAAACTCTTGGTACCCATGGGGACTCATTGGTATTCCAGACACACCTCTAAGAACCACAGGGAACCCCATGGATATCCCAAGGAACTCCAAGAATACCCTAATAATACAGAATCATAACTCTTAATACTCCATAGAACCCCAAGGATACCCGAATACATTGTAATACAAATGTAAAACTCTTGATAACCCTGGGGACTCATTGGTATTCCAGATACACCTCTAAGAATCCCAGGGAACCCCATGGATATCCCAAGGAACTCCAAGAATACCCTAATAATACAGAATCATAAATCTTGATACTCCATAAAACCCCAAGGATACCGTAATACGTTGTAATACAAATTTAAAACTCTTGATAACCCTGGGGACTCATTGGTATTCCAGATACACCTCTAAGAATCCCAGGGAACCCCATGGATATCCCAAGGAACTCCAAGAATACCCTAATAATACAGAATCATAAATCTTGATACTCCATAAAACCCCAAGGATACCGTAATACGTTGTAATACAAATTTAAAACTCTTGATAACCCTGGGGACTCATTGGTATTCCAGATACACCTCTAAGAATCCCAGGGAACCCCATGGATATCCCAAGGAACTCCAAGAATACCCTAATAATACAGAATCATAAATCTTGATACTCCATAGAACCCCAAGGATACCGTAATACGTTGTAATACAAATTTAAAACTCTTGATAACCCTGGGGACTCATTGGTATTCCAGATACACCTCTAAGAATCCCAGGGAACCCCATGGATATCCCAAGGAACTCCAAGAATACCCTAATAATACAGAATCATAACTCTTGATACACCACAGAACCCCAAGGATATCTCAAGGAACTTAAAGGATAACTTAATAATACAAATTTAAATTCTTGATACCCGTAGGGACTCATTGGTATCTCAGACAAAACCCACGGATACCCCAAGGAACTCTAGGGATACTCTTATACATGTATTGGTTATATAAATTTTATAACTGTTGATATCCTATGGAACTCCAAGGATACACTATATCTCTTGATACTTTTTGGGTCTCTTTGATATCCTAGACAAATCACAAGGTATCCCAAGGAACCCCATGGGTACCCCAAGAAACCTAAAGGATACCCTAATAGTACTCTAATAGTAATAATACAGATACCCCATTGTTATCCCTGACACACCCTATGGATACCTCAAGGAACTCCAAGGATACCCAGTAATATAACTTTTGATACCCAAATGAACCCCAAGGATACCCTAATAACACAATTTTATATCTCTGGATACACCCTCGGGGCTTTTTGATATCCCAGACACCATTAGGTATCCCACGGAACCCCATGGATACCCCAAGGAACTTAAAGGATACCCTTATAATACAGATTCATAAAACTTGATACCCCATAGAACCCGATGGAACCCCAAGGATATAGCCTAATAATTCAAATTAAAAATTCTTGATACCACTGGGGACTCTTTGGTATCCCAGACACGCCTCTAAAAACCTCTATAAACCCTAGGGAACCCCACAGAAATCCCAAGGAACCTAAAAAGATACCCTAATCATACAGATTTATAACTCTTGATACACCATACAACCCCAAGGATACCCTAATATGTAATACTTTAAAACACATTTGGTCTAGCCGAAAAATTTTTGTCTATAAATTTGTTTCTGACTTGTGATATTGCATCACATTCTAAAATATAATGAAATTCATCGGCTATACGTTTTTTGTAACAGAGAGGACAAGATCTTTCATTTAATGGGATACCTTCCCATCTTCCCACTTCAACTGGTAGATGGTGATTTGAAGTACGAAAGAACTATATATATGATATGAGTTAAATTTGGCCCCCATTATTCGCAATTTTTTAAAGTGTTTCAGGTACAATAATATGTTATGTTATATTTTAGAAGAGTTGATGTAAATTTATTTTTCACCTATTTTTTTGATTTTTTTTAACTCACTGGCAGAAAATGACGTCATAAGTGACGGTATTTCTATATTTCAATCAAAATCAGTCAAAAATTTACATTTTTCTTATCTTTTTATGAATGGGAAATATAGAGGGCATGCTTGAACAGGGAAAAATTTTTTGTCACTTATTAGCCTTGGCTAGATACATCTCTGATTAAAATATTTTGTTTGTTCAAGCATGCTCTCTATTTTTTCTGAAAGAAAAACTGCTTGAAAACAAGCTGTTTTATGCTAAAAATGCAAAAATGGCAGGAAAAGGTTGTCTTTATGATGTCATATTTCTAAATTCTGGGCAGTTGAATCAAAATGAACATTATGTAAAAACATCACATATATATCTGTACAAAGAAAAATGATGATGTTCATTTTAGAGGGCCATTTTAGGCCCATATCATATATATAGTCCTTTTACAAGAATTTTTCTGAATTTCAGGGGTAAAATATTGAAATAGTTCCATCAGTCTGAAAATGTAGTCCTTAATGTACATGCATGTTGTTGAGCATTTAATTCTTTTATATCATAACCACTATAGCCAAATTTGTATGATGTGTGTGATAATTCCTCTGCATTTCTGATAAAATTAACATTTATAGTTTTTTTCATTATTAAAATCAACAGCCCAAAACTTGAACCATATAATGTTTATTTTTTCAAGGTTCTTGATAAGGGACATAGAAGGGGTAGTAATGTCATAGTTTTCCTTCTCCTCAAAAGAATGAATATTAAGTAATTTTACATGAAATAAAAATTAGCTTGTACGATCAATCATGATAGAACAAACCCTTTTTAATTATCAAAATTTACTTTTATTACAAGTATCTAATTAATTTTTTTAACTTTATTTTAAACATAATCTCAAAAAACTGCCTGTTATTTTTTTTTTATTAAAAATTTGCTTAAGGTCAATAATTGAACAGACTATAATTTACCTGTAATTAATTTCCTTTGTTCTTTGAAACCCTTACCTGAGCACCATTCCCACTTAGCTAAAATCAGTCACCCATAAAAATTTCAGAATTATAGCAAAGTGGGAAGACACCCAAAATTCACAAGGGTTGTCTACCAATAAACAAGGAGATGTAGGTGTAGGTAAATATATTGCAACAGTGATGGTGAAACCATTGTGTATACATGTAAAGGGTTATGTTGGCCCTTTAATCCCTGTCGAGCTACCACCAATATACAACGGGTGTCTACCTGCAATTAACAGGTATTTTGGTGCCTCTCAGGTGAACATTCTGCATGCGTAATGGGTCAATCCATTGTGTTGTACCCACGAAGGGGAGATAGCCCCACTCTACACTTCCATGATCACTTCTTGTCTTTTCTCAAAAGTACTCCAATAAGGGTAACACCCCCTATGTCAATAGTAAAACAAGTTTGGGTCTTTGTAACTGAACAATATCTTTCTCCACTTCATTTGAAAATTTCACCGAAGAAACATTGTCATATTAAGTGTTCATATGAATGGTTCACCGGAAGAATTGCAGACATCCTTGTGGTGACATAAAATTTAGTGCCCTATTTTCATGAATTTGATATAATTTGTTACTGATTCAATATTGGCTGATCATCAGTTGGTAAGAGACAACAAATTCTGCTGATTAACGGTACTCGATTATGATTTTCAACTGATTTGACAACACTAACTGTTAAATTCATCCAAAGTGAACAGATATTTTAAGTCAGGAGAAACATTATTTATATCATACCAGTATGTATTGGGGTATCACAAGTGTTCCTTGGGTTGCCCAGATGTTTTTATGATATTCCATTGAGTAATTGGGTATTAATTAGTAATATGTTTTACAGTACAACCATTGGGGTGGTTATTAAATTTTATCAATTGGGTACCTTGCAATTGGGGTTCCTACAGGTATCCTTGGGGTACCAATAGTTGACCTTTGGACTCCAATGAGTATCCTGGGGTATCAATAGTTACCAATTTTTATAATTGGGGTATCCTTGGGGTATCAGGAGTGACCCTTTGATTTTTAATGAGACCGGCCTTGGTCATCATGGTCATCAAATTTACTTTCCACCATGGACGTATCTATGGGGTTCTCAAGGGTATCCTTTGGGTTCTCATTGGTATACTTGGGATTCATTTGGGTTCTTTGGGGTACTTATCACTTTAAATACATATGTATAACAGTAATATATTTACAAATTAATGTATCTGATGATATTTTTTTTTATTTAATTGTTTTAATGAAAACCAACAAAATGACAATAATCCCACCCTTTGCAGTAAATGGAAATACCGGTAGCCAAGCAATGCTCTTCTGTTGATAAAAATTTGAATATCTTTCTAATAAGAGTCTTAACAGATGCAGTTAGTTGTTTCAAATTTTCCTCACTTTCTGCTATGGTACAATGGAACTCCATATCAGAAAATTGATCCCTTAGGACTTTATATATGATTTTCTTTGACAGGCTTGTTAAATTTAATAAACTAGATCCCAAAACATTACCATAATTACCATACTATGTAAAAATATGTAAAAAAGAAAATTTAATATTACAAACAATTTTAAAATTGCGGAAACACTACAATCATATCAGTAATTTTAAATCTATAATTTAAATTAAATTCCCTATAGGGTCACTTCATCAATTTACTTGCATGACTAATAAATTTAAACAACTTCTAAAAATAGTTCACTTCTTTATTTTAATAATGTTATTATTTATTTCCTTTTAAATAAGCCCAAAAGCCACTGCCCATTTTACAGATTATCAATTTTCCATACACACATGCTCCATCTAAACCATGGCTCAGATAATGGCCTCCTTGGGACAAATGAATTCAGCCAGCTCCTAAGAATTTATCATTGACAAACAAAAATTCTGCATTGTCAGTTGATAGAATACTTATAAAAGATAAATTTAGTTAACACATAAAGACAAAAAACCTCCATTTGAATGTATTTATATAAATATATTTTAGGGTATTTTAATGCTATAAATTAATTATTAAAATCTGTAAGGATTACCTCCCTTACTTTTCAACATCAGTGAACAATATATAGAATGAGGAAAATGAAAACTGCCATAAAATCATTAAATCTTGTCTGATCCTAAAAAAATTACAGGTGCACATCTTCAGATGGTGATCAACATATGTACAAATTTTCAGACTGTTCCATGCAGTAGTAAAAAATTCTATAGGGGGGACAAAGTAGCATCTACAGAGAGACGGACAGACGGACGGACAGGGTGAAACCAATATACCCCCTTAAACTTCATTTGTGGGGGTATAGGGGTATAATGAGACTCCTGGGGTATCATTAGTTACTAATTTCTATTATTGGGGTTACTTGGGGTTCTAATGAGTATACTTGGGGTTCCTTGGGGTATCCTTGGGGTACTACAAGGTGACCCTTGGATTCAAATGAGACCCCTTGGGTATAAATAGTTATTAATTTCTATCACTGGAGTACCTTGGGGTGAGCCTTTGATTCGAATGAGACCCCTGGGGTATCACTGGTTAATAACTTTATCATTTGGGTTCCATGGGGTTCTTACGGGTTTCCTTGGGGTTCCTTGGGGTACCCTTGAGGTACTAAGAGGTGACCCTTGAAGTCCAATAAGACCCCTTGGGTATTAAAATTTATTAATTTTTGTCATTGGGGTTCCTTGGGGTATCCTTGAGGTTCCTTGGGGTTTCCTTGGGGTTCCTTGGGGTTCCTTGGGGTTTCCTTGGGGTTCCTTGGGGTTCCTTGGGGTTAAAAGACGCACCCAACATAATATGCATTTACGCTTGTTTTTCAGTCTCTTATGCACTGTTGTTGCAATATACATGTTTGTCAATTACAAAATAAAATATTGTTTAAATGAAACTAACGGCCAGTTTTCGGCTTATAACATTACATTTGAAGATTTAAATTGAATATCTGATTGAAAACGTGTTTTGTGAACTCTAAATGATCTTCATTTTGGATGACTAACACATGAATTAAGACTGAACAGCGAAAATCATAATTATTCCATACTTAGTATTCTTTACCTGAATAAGTAAGAATAAGTAGGAAGATTCAGAATACTATTCATCTAATTACCATGACTGTATATTCTCTGTTTTCTTTTTTAGCAGCATTAATAGAAAACCTTCTTTGGTAATCTAGTGTTAGAAATGATAAGCAGGGATCTGTTGCCTTTTTATTACAATTTCAAATAAATCGATACAAAAACAATTAAAAAGCGTATCAAATTCCTCCAGTCTTGAAAAGATGAAATAATTTTCATCTTTCGGAATATCCTGTTCAAATATTATGACTAGATGCAAACAATCACTTAAAAACATCCAAACATGGACCTTAGTGCATTCATTCAATTGATAGTGTAGGGGATCAGATCCTTTATAGTAGATCTAGTTCTGTCCCATTTTCTTTCGAGGCAAAAACTGATCCAAGATGTTACATAGCTCAATCTAGCCTGCATTAAATGCAGCTCTGGGTCCCTATATCTACCCAAACCTTCCTCCCACCAGGTTTCTCCCAAAGCTGTACGGTATGGGCCGTGTCGTATTCCTGTATTTACCCCAAGCACCGAGCGGAATGACTACGACCGTTGTGTTATCTTCTGTCCCAAATTGCAGGGCCTGGTCAGTGATGAAGGTAGCGGCGTCCTGGGGGTTCTGACAAATGCCCACTATGTCCACAACCTCATTGTCATTTAGAACAAAGTTTAATCCGTCTGAACTCAGAATGAGAAAACCGTCATGCCCATGTTTTAACTGCAAAATAAATTAATAAATGAATAAATAAATAAAATGAATATTTGAAAGAAATGAAACAATGACCCTGGATCTTCTCCATGATATTTCATCATTCGTCTTAGTCTCTTAACTTTTTATTATGCTTTAGCAATTGCTGGACAATCTTTATCGGTTATTGCATTAGCAGTCACTGATCTACTTTTAATATTTAATGATGTCAAAAACATCATTGTCATACATACATTGCACCTATTTCAAGATGTTTTGCAACAAACTGTTAAATAAGAAACCTAAAGGATTGCTAGAATAACAAATCAACATAACCTGTTCTTTGAAAAAGCAAAACATACTACCTACAAGGTTAAAACAGTTTTCACAACTAATCTACTAAGCTTAATTCCATGGAGTGAACAACACACAATTGCCATTGTACCATTGCTGAAAAATACTTGGTATTTAGTTTAAAAACGAGAGGCCTGTGGACCACTTTGCTCATCTAATTAGCACTGCTGAAGTTCTCTCCTTTTTTTAAATACTCTCATAGTTTCTATACTTTCAATTCGATTTCTGGCTATAGTCTTATCATATATCAATATAACTGTATGACAACTCTAAATAGGTGATGGAGGGTACGATACAGTTTCACTTTTGATTGACACTCTTTTGATTATCAGAGCGACATATTACATACACTATAATTGAATTTCAAAGTAACAAAATACTCTTTGATAAATAGCAGCAAAGACAATTGTAAAATGGTAAGTTTGAACCAACATAGGCAAAATATGTAATGTTCATATTCTAAATATTTAAAGGCAGCTACTTATCCAGAACAAAATATTAGTTTCAGGGTAAAAAACCCTGAAAAAATGTTCACTTATCTGTTGTGTACTACTATAATTATAAACTGTTACAGAAAGGTGAACATTACAAAACTGTCCACACAGTACATGTCAAGTGATTTCAATTTTATTGCAATAAATTAGAATGTGCTTATTTAAAATATTACTTTCATGGTAAACAGTTATTAAACTAATGCTAGAACTATTCGAGCTACTGACCGTCAGGGTTTTGAGGGAGGGTCGGGCAATCACTCCTTTACTCTTCAACTCAATGTCACCAATACTTCTTGTCATGGATAATCTCCCATCAACCTGACAAAACCCAAAACATTAGAATATCAAAGACATTTTATTTTGTGACTGGGGAGGGCAGGCATGAAGCAAAGGGGAGGGGAAAAGGGGGTATGACCCCTCTTCCTTTTGTTAAAAAAACACTGACTATATTATTTATTTTCTTTATCTTTAATCTTTATAGATAATTAGCATAAAATCTGATTGGCTCATCTAAATAATTTATAGATTCTAAATCATTAAGATGAGTTTTTTAACATTCATAAGTTACAGTGTCTTTAAAATGTGTACCATCTTTGAGTGAATTTTCCTCCAACAAGAATATAATAAATTCAGTATTCAATTACTAATACTAATCAACAACACACGATTAGCTGAAAAAACAAATACATGTACCTCCTAGAGAAAAAACATGCTTTTAGCAGTTTGAAAATGTGTGATTTTTTAATATCAAAAATATATTCATAGACCTCAAATGATGTTGTTTACAACACCCCTACATGTGTACACTACAGGAGGTAAACCACCATTGGTTGTTTCAGTATGAGTAGTCATACTATGACTACTGGTAATTTCCCTTTCACTGAATATGATCACAAGCAGGCTTGGGGTAATGCTAATTATTATATTTTCATGTTAAATACTGAAATCTGATTGGTTTAGACGCAGTTAAAAATCTGTTCTATTACCCTAAGCGTTAGCAACATACTTGGCAACGGGTAAAACAACGTATTGTTACATGCGTGTAAATTATGTGCAATACAGTTCGTCGTAGAATTCACGTCATTTCTTAATAAAATCAATAAAACTTTCTTTAAAATTAAGACATTCAGTATAATAAAATAAATAGTGCCTGTTTGGGAGGGTAACAGTTGAAATTGACACTCCTAGAAAACCAAGACCTATTTCAAAAAGTTTATTTTTAATTACAGTAAGGCCTATAAAAAAAAATTGTGTGTATAGGGTAACACTGATGTAAAAATTAGGTTAGATAGGTAGGGATTTTTTTTTATTTTATCATATTTATTCTGCATGAATTCTAAGAATGTTTGTTTGTGTCATATTTAAAAATGGGTTTTTAATATAAATAATATAAATTTTTTTTTAAAATCACAATCGGATAAAAACAGACATCTAAAAATGGTAGGATCGGGCATTTTTGTAGGTTAGGTCGGGTTACCCTAAACACACAACTTTTTTTTATAGGCCTAACCCAATTTTTTATTATTATTATTATCATTAAACACTTATAGAGCGCCCTATATATAAAACTCAAAGGCGCTGTACAACATAAAAAGTAAAACAATATATATCACAGTCTATTTAAATGTCATGAGCTTTTTTAAAAAGAAAGGTTTTCAGTTTTTTCTTAAAAATTTCTAACGAATCACATTTTCAAAAAAAAATTTTTTTAAGTGTAACAGGACTGCAAAATACAATTCTGACTTTATAACAATTTGAACCAAAATTTGAATATTCTAAACATTCGTATAGTTTTCATAGGTAGCCTCCCAGTTTCAAAATATACAATTGCAGTGTTTGTATTCTTCATTAGAACAGAGAACAGACATACACCCAATACATACAAATTACTTCCAGTATTATAACCCATTTGAAAATAGTTTTACTCTCTCTCTCTCTCTCTCTCTCTCTCTCTCTCTCTCTCTCTCTTTGTTGTATACATGTATTAAGTACAACAGTTTGGACTGATAGAAAATACAAAATTCATGTATTTTTTCTATTATTATCTGAACACTTATATATCTTAGATTTTCATACCCGACAGGATGCAATTAAAAGATGAAACCTGTGAAACTTTGATGATCATAAAGTGCAAAAGCAATATGTATAAGTCATTAAATTTGAACCTGATAGTAAACATGAACCTGTAAATATGTTTAAACATGTTTTTTTTTTTTTTATGAAACATTTACAAAAACTTTTTATTTAGCTTTTAAATTACATTTTGGAGAGGGTTTATATAGGCTTTGCCTGTTGTCTAATCCATTTGATTACTCAATAAAATATGTTTAAAAATTAAATTAAATTAAATTACATTTTTAAAACTTATTGACTTTTCACAAAGTAATGGTAATGGTAATGCATTACTTTTCTCATGTAATGGTAATGTATTGCATTTCGTCAAGAAAATTAAGTAATGGTAATGGTAATTTAATGCCCTAATTCATGAAGTAATGGTAATGTAATGCATTACTTTACAATGTAATTCGTCCCAAGCCTGATCACAAGGGTACCTGCTGAACTCCAAGACTATTGGCAATAACCATCCCCCCACTCTTGGTGATTCGCTCAGCCTCCCGGGGATCATCAGCACTGTGATCCTCCGTCAATCTGACCGCCTGTCCCTCCCGACCCAATATAGCCCTGGTGTCGCCAACATGAGCAATGTGTAACTTAATTCCATGGTGTAAAAGGCACACAGTTGCTGTTGTACCACAGTTGTAATATGGTGAGTCTAAAAGATAAACAAGTATTCCTTTTAAAGGAATGATCAGCACGTGATATCTGTTTTCAGCATGAACTGTTTTAATGTTATGCCATAAGTGCAACATGCATTAAATTGGGTAAATCACACTGTTTTGTTGCTTTCTGCAATGGCAATGAAAGGATTAACTTTTAGGAGGCAAAGTGTAGTTCCCAACGTAATTCTTATGCATGTGAAATATATCAAATCAATGTTCCTTAGTTATAACACTACATGTATTAATGAAAGATTTACATGAAGCTGACACTGCGTAGTTAACAATGTAATGCAAAGCATAATGTGTTCAAATAGTAAAGTTTTTCGGAAGCCACACACGGACACAACTGTGATCGGCCAATCACAAAAATTAACAGGCCTATTGGCCAGTCATCTGATCAGCAATTTCAAGAAATTGATATGTCTTTCACGAAACAAGAGGCCAATTGGCCTTAACGGTCACCTGAGTAGCATATAACCCATACACAAACTTGTCGAGGAGTCTCATATATGCATTTAATTAGTTTTCATTCTGGGGTAAAAAAATTTGAATCTGTAATGACGACCATCTCCCTGCCTAAAATCTTTCAAAAAGAACTATAAAACCTATAATTTTGGTGAAAAACTTAAAGATCTGGTCTACAAAATCATGAATTCAGTTTTCCTTTCAGGTGTATGGGAGTAAAGAAGATAATTTTTAAACATTATATGCATTAACACCTATACATCCATTTTGGCCCTGTCCTAGAGTCAAAACCCATACTCCAGGGGACATGAAATTTAAAATTTTAGTACAGGACTTCCTGGAAAACATAATTATAAAGTGAGTTTTTCATACAGATGTGTGAGAAAAGAGACAAAGATTTTTAAAAATTATATGCAAAGCTATATTGCCCCCTCCCCCCCCCCCCCCCCCAATGTCCTGAACCCTTGACCTAGGGGCCATGAATTTCACAATTTTGGTAGAAGGCTTCATGGACATCATAATCATGCATTTAGTTTTTAACAAATATATAGGGGTGTAGAGAACAAGATTTTTTAAGATTTAATACATTTTTACTATAAGGCCATATTGGCCCCACCCCAGAGCCAGAACCCCCGACACAGGGGTCATGAATTTCACAATTTTGGCAGAGGGCTTCATGGACATCATAACCATGCAACCAGTTTTTTTTCTCACATGTGAGGGAGTAGAGAAGAAGATTTTTGAAAACTTTGCTTTTTTTGCATATTTTGCCCCACTTGTGGTGCCCCGGGGTGTTAGAGCCATGAATTTCACAATTTAGATTCCTCTTCCCATAGAGATGCCTCAAATCAAAAATGGTAACAATTGGACTTGTAGTTTTTAAGAAGAAGTTAAAAATGTAAAATTGTTAGCGCACGACGACGGACGAAAACGGATAGCAATAGGTCACCTGAGTTAACTTAATGGTTGCATGGAAGAAAAATTTTAATGAAGTTGGGGTGCAATGTTAAAACTGCAATCTACAAGGGTTGATCCAAAAGTAATGTCACACTATGCACCTCGCTTCTCACTGGTGCTGTATTGTACAAAATGATACATCAAAATTTTCCTTATCAAAAATTAAATTCAAATTAGATTTTTTAAACAACTTTCATTGAACACTTAACAAGATATTGATGTTTTAAATTATAGCATGATATATACGTGACATTGCCGCGTCATGAATTTTAATCTTTTTTAAGGTTTGTATATATCAATAAATCACATGCTTCAAAATTTGAAATTGCACAAAACAACACAATATTTTAAAACAGATATTTTATTAACTTTTTCTGTTTTGAAAAATTACCATTACTGTCCATTTTGGATATCTACCAAATGCCTTTTGTCTTTAGATCAAGGGATTAAAGGGCTGGACATGCGAATAGTGATACGATGCATTTTTTGCTTCGATGGATAGAAATCACTAGAAAATGTACTGGAATTGATATATCAACCTAAAATTGGGAGTGAGTGAACAAGGTACCTTAAACGTGGTACCAATACCTAATAAAAGCATATGTCATGTTAATTAATAAATTAGATAGATAGAAGACATACGCTCTGAAGGAAAATTAATGCTTGGTTCTTAAGTCAACGGCTACATGTTTATCATAAAGCTACGTTCATGACTTCTTGAAGACATACTGATCGCACATTAAATAATCCAATTTACGACTTCATTGATTACAAAAAGATTAATAAGTTACTTTATTAAAAAAGTGATAAAAAAATTGTAAAATAGAGCATCGTAGCAAATTTTTATAGAGTACTAAATTACGAAATTCTACCAGAACACCAAAGATCTAGAAATGACGTCGCTAGCATGCAGCAACTATCGTTACCTCATGCTCTACAAAATATTTTATCTTCAGAAATAATTATCACAATACATTAAAATTTTCGGGTCTGAATTGAATTAGGTAGATATCTTAAAGCACGAATTTTTGTCACTTTATGTGGATTTTTCATGATTTTATCGCATCTGTGACATTACTTTTGGATCAAACCTCATATATAGTGTATGTTAAAAGTTGTCATCAATTCAGGTATTCTGAACATTATTAATGCAAGACCAAAAACCAAACTTTATAAGAAGAAAAGAAAAGAATATCCCAGTGTATCATTGCGGACCCCATCCTCACATGCATGGCATGACAAGATTTGAAACTGTGTATGCAAAATAAGTAGCTTTCTTTCCTATTATTACTTTTACAAATTACAACAATCCCAATTTTTTCAGAAGAATTTTTCCTTTGGTATCTTTAGTGTAAAACCAAACTTTTAAGTTCAAATCGTGTAAAATTCCCAGAAAATAATGGACAATAGGCACATCTAAATATCATGCCCCTATTTAAAACAAAGTTTCATGAAAATGTGTAGTGGTTTAGGAAGAGTTGTGCTGATAAACAAAATCAAGATTAACAAACTAACTGAATGACAGACAGAAGGGTGGACTGATGGACAGATCAAAAATAATTTAACCCCACATCTTGCAACATGAGGTGTCATCAGTGTGGTGGTTCCAGATAGGAAGTTGTGATGAGATAAAGCCTCAAATGCATGGTTGCAAAAAAACAAGGTCTACAGATGCTGAGCAATTTTGATCAGAAAAGGTTACCTGAGCCTCCAGCTCAGGTGAGCTAAAAATGATAAACAACAAACATTGGTACCTACATTATTTTGAGCACAGCTTTATCTGATAATCAACATCTTTACTTGTAAGTTTCAAGAATATTTTGATAGGAATGATATATTTGCCGTCTAATGCAAACATGCTTTTTTGGTAAGAATAATAATATTTCTTTTTAATAATTAATGGCAATTTTCTAAAATTCTCATATATTCCCATAAATGTTTAAGTCATATGCAGAATTAGATGTATCATAATTGAAGTTTTCTGCAAAAAAAAATGAAACTCTAAAAAATATGTTCAGCTCATATTTCTTTAAGTTCATAACCACAAATGAACTAAATTTTTTTTAATGACATCTTAATTTATAGTGATTAACTTTCTGATATTAATACATGTAATGACCAAACTATCTACAAGATGCTCTTCATGAATTTAAAAACAGATCCTTGATGTTGTAATGTGCCTTACCCAGACAATAAAAGTTCATATGGCGAGTCAGCATGTTATTAATGTCAATATAGGCATGTTTCAGCACCCTGTTTAGATCCTCGGTACGTCCCAGCCAGTGCCTGATGAAGTGTATAATGTTTGTGGACACAAAGTCCGCTGCCAGCTCTCCACCATGTCCGTCAAATATCCCAAAGCACAGAATCTCTGGTGTTAGCCTCTCCACTACATATCTGTCCTCATTCACTAGTTTTCTGCCAGTATGAGTAGCAATACCAACCTGCTCTAAGGGAATTTCTGGGATAATCCTTCCCATCTTGATGCTTTTCTCCACAGCTAGAGGCATGTTGATGCGATTGTTCCAACTTCCAAGAGTGTCAAAGTTCACCCCTTGCTGTCTCTCGCCCTTGTTCTCTGGGTCTGACAGAATCCCTCCTGTGATTTTTCTGTCGTTACCACTACCGGTAGTAATACTGCAATGGTAATGTTTCATATCTGTGTACCTAGACGTACATGCAGGTGACTTACTTCTTGCATTGGTGCACCTGCTTAACTGACAGAAGATATGGTTCTGCAGAGACTTGGTCGTTTGCATTATCATTTCTGAAAGCTTAAATGTCTGTTGGTAATAACTATAAGGAGATTCTGTTGGATATATCAGTTGTCTTTACTATTGACAAATGATCCTTGCACATTGTATTCTCCATTTCATTAATGGATTGGAGACCAAATGTCTATTCATTCCAAGGGTCAAAACCTATATAAAAAGAACAACAAAGTGAATGTAATACTATCAATTCCTGATGAGACATGGTTAATTTTATTTTATTAATTTTATTCCTTACAGAGAGAACCATCTACATGTAAAATAGTTATGAATATTTGCTTTGAAACTGTCTTCTTCTTCCTATCCTGTACTGACCTCGGTATCGAGTGAAATTAGCACATTCTTCTAAATCTACTAACTCTCCTTTAAAATTGTTCTAAACACTTCAAGATCAATGATGTCGGCTGTAAATTCTGATTGCTATGATTGTAAGCAACTTCAAAAGGCTTATTCACACCCCCATCAACCCCACATGGCCACAAACTGACAAACTACATGTAATTGCGATAGAAAAGTACATGTACTAACACACTATGCCTCTATCATGTATTACTAACGAAAACACTACTGTGAAAGTCTCGTAAGTGGAAACACAAATATATAGACATCATGAAGACATAATTTACCCGAAAACATGGAAACCAAGTGAAGAAATTTTTGTTAGTGCGTTGGAGTTAGTGCTGGCTAGCTTGACTGGTGAAGTTGAGGGACCACAGAATGTTTTGATGGTTATGTATTTCATGAATCCTGATCCCGATCAAAAAAAACATAAAAAACAAATCTGAACCCAACCCGAGTTTGTGAGAGGTATACATAACAATACATTGGATTATATTGCAAAGTGGCCAGAAAAGGTTTTTGTTTTTTTAAATATTTTGCAAGATATTTACTTTTTTTTTATATATAAAACTGAGAAAACAAAAATTTTGGAAAATATGTTTTACGAAATTGTTCATTTACTCAGAATGAAAAAAAAATTCCACTGATGATAATGAAAAGCCATCTATGTTATGTTTTAGACCTTTGATTGTAGTGTTATTTTTCTCTTTCAAAAAAGTAGGTCAATGACCTACTTTTTTTGTAAATGGCCATTGAATTTATTTTGGAAAATCAAGAAAAGCCCCATAAAATTTTACACTACGATTGAGATTTTCTTAAATGTGGAAATATTACAAATAATTAAACACTTTAAAAAATGAAATATAGTTAATGAATGGTAGTGGCACTAAAAAGATACAAAGCATTAAAATTTCAGTGACAATTTTTAAAAATATTCCAGTCCGAATTTCCTCTATCAGTTTTCAAATCTCTACCCATTTTTTCTCCAATTTTACAAGAAATTGAATGATGATAATACAAAAACATTAATAGTATTAAACTACTTATATCGACATTATTCTGTTGGCATAAAATTTATATGAGGTCAATGATCAAAATTTTGAGATAAAGTGTCTTATCGTTTTTAAGCATTTTTCGTATTTTTGCAATTCATGCCATACGATTATTTTAATAAATAACTGAGGTAAAACCAACAGAAGATATGCACAATTATATATACTAAAATATAAAGTCTTAACTTTTATTTTTAGAGTACTGCCAAAAGCTTTTTAGCAGAAAACAAAATCTGCAAAATTTAGTCCGAATTTCCTCTGTTTGGCTAAAAGTCTATTTTTGTTTAAGCCTAATTCCATAATATAGTAGAAATATCAAATGTTATGTCACTCAATGTACATTGAATACACTGCTTGAACATGGCTTAAACGAGGGTTTTCATTGAAATTATTTATTGCAATACACATAATGCCCCCCCCCCCCTAATTTTTCATCAAGGTTTTGTATAGATTAGAAAGATTCGGAGATTTATCATAAACACATCATAAACACATAATCATTTATTGTTAACACTAAACCTCACGCGCATGCATAATTGCACTGGTACATATGTTATATATCAATCTTTCAAATTCGGAGGCGTGGTGGGGATACGATATATATAACTAATTATTAAGAAACGCCCACCGTGAAGGCAAAGTATAGTTAATCACGTATTGTCTGTAATGACCAACAATTCCTGATATATAAACGATTTAACAAACTGACCACGGCCCTGCTGAACCATGCAATGAGCATTTAGATCAGAATAAGTGGCTCTGAAGGTGGGTTTCATAACAACCGAGCCACACCCTAATGCTCGGTAATAAGTCAGAACGACGTCCATCCGGTGAGGACCAGCAATTAGTGATGTTTTCTGCAATGTTCTGATTTAGTTGTAAAGAGAGTTCGTGCTGTCAAACTAGATTGTTGACTTTCATAAAATGAGACTGGGGAAAAACGAGGAAAAGTTTATCAAACAAAACAATTACATATATGTACAATGCAAGTCATATATTTATTTTACATATATATATGAAGCATGTCGTCGGTGGACTTAAGATTTGTATTCAACACGAGTTCTAATTTATACATATTACACATTTGTTATTTATAAATTAGGATTTATTTGTTTTTCTATATTCTTCTGTATACCTATTTCATCAATAAAGTGTCATTGGAAACTACTAAACTATTTCCGGAACCAATCGGACCGGAAATAGCTTGTAATTACGGTTAAAAAGCTTTTAATACCGATTCTTTAATACATGTTTGCCACTCACAGGTGCGTGTGGCCATGATCCCCTCCTCAATTTTGAACATAACAAAAGCTGAATATCTCGTTTAATGAAATAAAAAACTCAAAATATAAAAAATACAAACGATTTTACCGTACCTCAATCTATTTAAGTTAAAATTTAGAATCGTTAATTTTCTACATACATGTAAAGTTGTGGCTTCACCTTATAAAATTTTATTTGAAATTTTAATTAACCATATATAATTTAATAGAGCCAAAAAGAAGAGGGTCCTTTCGACATACACCTGTAGAACTATTAGTACTTTTTAGAGATTTTGATGTTTTATGATACATCACGATAGTGGTTGGGTGGATTTTCGAGTGTAATTCATTTCAGGAAACATCGAGCACATATGCATTCTTCATGACATATACACTTACCCTGTCGCCTACTATACTTTTAGTTCAACAGAAGATTGTTAAATGTTGTATATTTTATGCGTAATATCAAAAGGTTAATCAATCTTAATATGTAAACGGTGTGACCGTTGGACCGAGCGCAGATTTAACACAGTGTAGTTTGATTTGTATAATAAAATCTATTTAAAACGCACAAAGTAGGATCCGCCAGTATGGTTGCCTACTCAAATCATTCGTCAAAGTTAAACTAAACGTCGCGTGCTCAGTCCTCATTATGACGTCATATTATAGACATAAAACGTTCACGTTTTGTCTTCGGAAATAGCCGAAGAGAGTTACGTGATTCCGAATTTTTTTTTTATTTCTTCTTTCATTGTTTATCAATTTCATTCATATGAATGTCAATGTAATAAAATTGAATACTTTATTCAGAATCTAAAAGATCAGTTCCTTGACGTTTATGTTTTTATTTTCCATCTGATAATTCATAACACATACATAGAACTAGTCGTGTTTCTTGATTGAAGCACTATTGAAACATATCTGGTTTCCTTTTTAATTTCATTTAATTCAAATTACCTTCTATTGAAACTCTGGAACTTATTTAATCGAGTTTAGGGGCAATAAACATCGATAAGTACCAGTCAATCAATGATCAATCTAACTTTTTAAAAACAAAAAGGCTGCCAATATGGCGGCGCCCAGGGCTGGAATAAATTTTTTTTGGCCTTAGTACCCCTGATTCAACTTTCATTTTTCACTGATTTTCTTATATATACGTGTTACCATTAATCCTCGCTTCGCGAGGCGGGCTTCGCCCGCCTCTCGCTGCGCTCGGTATTAAGGTGCTATGGGACACCTCCATGTTGTGACGTATTATTTATCGAAATAAAAAATAAAACCAAGTACATGTATAATTTTATAGATACATGTAGAGTCTTTCGCAAAATTGATACCCAACAGCGTCGCGCAGTGGGTTGGAGAGTTCACTACTGACCTGTGAGTTCGAATCCAGCTGGGGATTTTAAAATTTGAACCTTTCCAAAAAATTTTAAAACGTTTTTTTTGATTAAATGTTGTAAAATTTGAAAATTCTTAACCGGTGAAAGTATTTAAATTACAATGTACTTTAATTCACATGAATATCAATAGATGTCCAATGCAACCTTAAAATTAGACTTGTAAAACTGCCTACAAAGGACATATCGTATAGCGTATCGTAGAGGAACTGTTTTACTACTCTAGCTCACTTACACTGAGGGTAAATCCATTTTGAATTTGAATTCTCTTGGTGCGGATTGCGACGTCCATCATATGACTGTTATGTTTGCCATGTTCAAAGAACTGGGGATAGTTACTCGATCAAACTAGCATGATTTGAAAAATGAAATATTTTAGCAAATGACAATATAATGGCATTGTTTCTATTTGCACAATACGTGGGTGTTTATCACTATAATGAGAAGTGTTTTATACCAATTTAAACACTCAAAAATACAGCTTTGCATATTAATTCCCTTTGGTGCAGTGAATGTACACATAGTGACGCAGACAACGTGACGTCACACATCAAATTCCAACAACATCACCACCCCCATGCCTAGGAGACATTCTTTGATCTAGTTTAGAGAAATGTTTTTGTAGAATTGAAATGATATTCACATTAAAGTGTTGTTTTGTGTTGTGCATGTACTATGCCAAAGTAATAATCAGGATTTAATACATAGTGCACGAGCCGGAGCTGGCTGTTGTTTATCTAAGTGTCATGATAAATACATCATTACATGTAGCTGTTTGACCAACAGGCAGCACAGACATTCAATCTATTTCTTTTTATAAAGGATAATTTCATTTTTTTTTATAAAGAGATAATTTCCTCTTTACAAAAATTATCGCTAGTTAATAATATTTGGCGCCTGTCGTTTGACTGTTTTTATATTGAATTAAAAAAGACCCAAATTAAAGCAAGGCATTGGCTATATTAGAAAATTCGATTGATAATTTTTTTCAACAAGGCAAGAATAGTAGACACATGTTACAGTGCTCGTTCTTTTTCCCTGGAAATCAGACATGATTGTCCTCTCCGGGTTAACTTGAGTTGTTTAGCGAAGAAATCTCATTGAGATTTTTTAAAAACATTTTGAATCAACCGTCAATTTGTTAAAAAGTTTATTAAAAAAATCTTTCACTTTGAAATTTTCGTCAGTGCTGACAATCATTTGAAACAATATAATTATGTTCTAATTCTTTCCGTCGTAACATTTAATTATTTATTTAAAAAATGCCATAAACGAATAGGATATGCACTGGCATAATGGAGAGACATTGGACTACCGCAATTTGGATTCCGCTCTCGGCCATCTTGTGTCTTATATCGAAATACTGAGCGTGCACTATTTCGGTATAGAGTACTTACGCTATAAAAAGTCTTTAATTTAACACAGTACGATGTGAAATAAATTAGCATTAAATATGTACTGACAAACTTACATGACGCATTAAAATGACATATTCATTGAATACAGTATTCAATGTAAAATATTTCCTTGTGTTAATGATTTTTTAGACAGACTTGTTTTCAATTTTTCAATTAAGGCAATAGCGTTTTTGAAATTATAAACCTAGCTCAGGGTTACAAGTTTTATAGAGTATGCGTGCATACAATCATAGAATCCAAAAGATCTTATTCCCGAGTTCATTGTGATATCAGTGATTGACACTGTGACACAGAATAAAGAAAAAAAACCATTAATTGAAGAAATTAAAATATCCTGGCTGACAATTTCTTTCATGAGTTTGTTTGAAGTATTTTTTAAATTTTGGTCGTGTAAAGATACTCCTGAATGCGATGAAATTAATTTGCAACAAAACCCTGAAACAGGAAACGGTCAGCTATACATTAAGAGAACATGAGGCACACATCAAGCATTTTATATTACAAAGATGCACAATAATGCTCGATTAGGTTACTATTCAAGCAAATATAAGTAAAGGCATTATAGAGATTGCTTTGTTAATAGATTTCATAATGCTTCGTTGTAAATACACTAGCAGAGCTATTGTAGTTCATAATACCATGAACACCACCTACATTACCCATGTTTGCATATCTAACACTTAAAAAAATTACCGTGATCAACTGTGTTCATGAGTTCATGAGCGCAGCTGGTTGTTGTAAGATGTGGGAAAGTATTAGTCAACTGGTATGCAAACATATGACACTGTGGTAATATATACACATGTAAACTTATACGACATATTTCACAATATGGCTCAATCGACCATTATTTATCTATTTTGATTCAGTATACGTGTACTTTTTATTAAATATACAGTATACACAGGTTTTAATATGATAAAAGACATGCATGCACATGTGCTCTATTCCAAATGACGCTAAACACGCATTAACTAGATATATGAGTTATTTATCATTTGCCAATCCCCTCCTCTCTTGCTCTCAGTGATGTGAAAAAACTTCACAAGATTTGTTAAAAAATCGTTACGAATTCGGTGTACATGTATAATAAAGCGAAATTAATGTAAAAGTACAAAAAATGGTAATATCGAAATGAAAACTAGCGTTCTTTCAACTGACAAGCAAAGGATTGTTTATTATAAAAATGCAACCAACCGAAACAACACTGGTAAGTCGCAGCACACATGATAAGGGATCAAACACTTACGTAATTTGTTGGGTTTTTTTTTCGCGAAAACTAAATTCATAATTTTACTTTGTTTTTGCAAAGGCTGCAATCATGCTTCTATGCAGACTGACACTATATTGCGACAATAGATTTTTCGATTTCTAAATTTGCGAATCTTTGCATGAATAATTACTACTAAGTGTTTCATCGCGTGGTACTTTCCCCCCAATGCGCTAAGATTTTAAGAATTATTCTTGATTAAAGTAGATTAAGACAAAAGTAGATCAACTAATTATCAAGCATTGCTTTTGCAATAGGCGGCTTTCATGATGATTATTATGAATTCAATTTTTGGGGTTTTTTTTTTTGGTTTTTTGTTTTTTTGTTGTTTTTTTTTTTTCTTGATTCGTTTGTTTGTTTGGGGTTTTTGTTGCTCTCTTCTGATTTGATAGTTCTGTGTCGATCATCTAATATAAACATATTAGAGGTTCTAATTTTTTATTCAGTTTTAATGATTCGGTAAGATTTAATGAATTTCTTCAGCGAAGGTTTTTTTTTTCAATTCAATTCTTTATTTCTTTAAGCTTTACAGCTTATCAGTATAACATACATGTATGTATAACATGAGGTGGTAGTATATTTACAGGAGAACATGTTTACGTAAAAATAATAACATATACTATACTATATATCCAGGTCGAGAAAACAAAACAAAAGACGATAATTATGTAATACAGTTGTCTCTTAATAGCATACTTTTGTCAAGATTACAAAGATCTTTGATATTTTCAGTATTAAAAAGTTGAAGTAATTTAAACATAGAATTCTTTTTATAAAAATATTCTTTCATGTATATAAATCTGCGCAGTGCTCTGTATAAAGGACAAAGAAATAAAAAATTGAATTCATCTTCAACACTAGTTTAGCAATGTGGACAAAATCTATTTTCTCTATTTTTATTATTACATCTACCAGTTTCAATAGCCATGTGACGATAATCGTAATTTAGTTATATATTTCTGTAATTTAATGGGAATAGATTTTCTTAAATAGTATTGAAGATGTATACCATCGATAACATATTTATAAAGTTTTTAAATTTTCAACATTTGCAAAAATATCTTGTTTGGCCTGATCAAAAATACTTTGTTTTCAAGTTGTAAAATACCATTGTTTATTTTTTGGTTAGTCCATATATAAAAGAAACCGAGGTCAATGAGAATTTTCTTTACATCGAAAAACCCAGTTTTAATAACCATGTTCTTCACAAGGGGCACACGGCCTAATTCAGCATATAAATAAGCAGTATTTGTACTTTTCTGAACTCCGAAAATTTGTTTACAGAAGTCTGTATCGAAGTTTCTCGATATTGCAACCTATATAATTTCCCCATATTTCTGAACAATAATTAGCAATTCCGCCATTAAAGAATCCAAACGCGACAATAAAGTTTCTTTTAGCGAAGTTTGTTCAGTGGATAAGCACCGCCGTCCCGATTTCTGGCCATACGCGTGCATCATTTGACACGACGGTGTTAGTAAATCCTATAATTAGAGCTATTCTGGACAGTTATATATATGGTCACTGTTTTAAGATGTAGGCGGAGAATGCTCATAAATACTGACCCTCTATCGATCTGCACAATAAACTGAGATCCGCCTCTGGTGAGGATCTCTTTCGTATTTGTCGCAGTGGTCGCTGACTTTTATCTAAGAAAACAATCTGAATCACATGCAGATTAATAATGCATTTGTATTTAGAAATAATCAAGCGAACATTTACAATTTAAACTAAATATCTTGTTTTGTAAAACCAGTACCTTTATCTATTCTGCTAATCTATGTAATTTAATCAAATGTCCTATTCTCAAGTTCCTTTATGAAAAAGTATTTTATTCATCTTGTGTACCTCTTCGTTTTCATTGTTTACTGTCAGTTTACGAATGCATTGAATACAAAAAAACACAGGTAATGTGATGTTACATCACTGTGCTTTAATCCATTCTCGGTTTTCCTTCCATTGGCTTGCTATTGTTTAAATGGCACAGAGTACTCGTTGAAAATGACAAATTTCTTTAATCTCTCTTCTGTTGTTACACTGTTTAGAAAACATATGAGATAAATTGATGATAAGGAAATTTAATGAGCCCCTGCATATGACATCAGGCTGATTCGTTGACGATATTAAACAGATCGAACACTTTACCTACATACGTACAAAGCAAAATTTCTTATCTCGAAATTTCTAAGAAATATTTTTTCCGGCGATGACAAGTAAAGCGATAAAAATATTAGCACACTAGAGGAATTTTTCGACCTTGAGAGCAATGCAAAGTATTTCAAGGAGAACAAGTCCATTTTTGTGGATCTTATGCACATCTTGCATTCAGCGCTTACTCAGAGCGGTCTTAAAGCTAAAATTGTAAAACGAACGAACGGAGGAAGGACACAGCGAGAGAGAGAGAGAGAGAAGGGAAAATCCACCGGTCGATCGTCTGTTGGTGGTATATACACGCTACTGGCCTCGGTGAAATCAGCTGGTCATTCGTGGAGATATATCAGTGTTGAAATAGGGGGAAAAAGAAAGAAGACATATTTGTGTGATCTTTGTAGCGGGGACTGAGATGGAATTTGACAACTTTACCGTTTCTCCGTTTGCGACATTGGGAAACCATACTAGGAAAAATATAACTTCTGATGACATTTATTTTCACAAGGTAAAAGTTTATTGTATATTTCTACATCATAGGAAAGATGATATTTTCTCCCCACAAAAGGCCTGTGATACTCCAATCTCTCTCTCTCTCTCTCTCTCTCTCTCTCTCTCTCTCTCTGTGCACGTGCAACGTAGAAATTGATCGATTACAATTTTTTCTATCAAATTTCATGTTATTAAAAATGATAAAAATCATTTGAGCGGAGAAAATTTTTGAGCTTAAAAAATGCTTATTTTAATAGACCTTTTTTGCATGTTAAATGACAAGTGTAGCAAGACTAATTTGAGGCCAAACGGGGGTTTTAAAGAAAACATATACTGCACGGAAAGAGATCAGATAAAACCAAATTAAGCAACATTGTAACATTTAACTGTTATATTACCATCTTCAACGATTCTACTGTCGGATGTCGTGGTTTAATCGAATCATTTGGTAAAATGAGTAAATAATTTGTTGACATGATAATTGAATTCACTAGACCTCATATCCATCTGTATTTACCTTCACCGCTTGGTTTTTACGAGCAAATTACGGCATACCATGGGAAATCATCAGTAATGGCAATATCTGCAATTAATGCTGAAGCAGTGCTGTTCTCGTTATTGCTGCCCAATGACTGACATCGATTCTTATCATAGAAATTCGTTACCTATAAAGATCTACATACGAATTGAACCTGCGGTTGTAGAAGGCAGGTGGGCACAATTAAATACATGTAATACATGAAGTCTCCTATTATTGTTTGGTGATTAGGTAAGATTAAAATGAAATTAACCGGTAACAGGTGAATATTCTTTGAGACAAAGTAAATAAGCAAGCACGATTTTCACCTTAATCAAGATATTTATTTCCTTAAGACAATCGTCCCATAGGTTTACATATCAATAACACAATATAGAAACATGATAAGTACATCATAGACTGACAAAAGAAAGTATATTAACTTAGTAGGTTCATATTCTTAATAAACAATCGTGAAAAGATACTTGTAACATCTTCAAAGTTCACTGAGAAGCTAATAACCTTTGGTGTTTTCAATAACGTTTGTTCACCAGATGTAAATATTTTGGGGTAGCACTTTCAGCATGTTTCCTATAATTTGTTTGACGTGGTCAGCAGCGAGGAAACAGGAAACAATGACTGGGTCAGTGTGGCTCTCTACCTCATTCCGCGGTCAGCTCACTACTTATTCTCTCCGATGATTGAGGGCAAATTTTACTATTGTTTTACACTCTACCAGTTACTGTAACACAATGAATAAGATGCACTGAATAAAATACTTACTGAAATTTTGAAAAGCCTAAACCAGATTGTCACACAGTTTTTTGTAGTTTTTAATTTTTTTGTATTCGAGAGAGGGTCAGAAAAACGACCGTAAAAAGAAAATCTGTTATTTGATATGATTTCCAGTAAAATCTTTAATTAAATTTATAGTACTTTGATGCAATGCATTTAGTGTCCTATTATCGTAATGCACTTCAAAAACGTAAATTTTAGTTTGCTGCTCAATTTCTTCCACAAGGTGCTCTCTCTCTCTCTCTCTCTCTCTCTCTCTCTCTCTCTCTCTCTCTCTCTCTCTCTCTCTCTCTCTCTCTCAATATTTATATAAAAACGCAATTGAATAGAAAAGAATGAAAGGATGTATTTGTAAACAGCATTGTTTCCGGCGATTTCCCTCGACTTTGATGAAAGATAAGAATCAGCCAAGAGTCGATGCACGTGCTCACTGGATTTGTTAATAGCAAATGTTTCGCAATTGTTTCCTTAGCATATGCTCAGTATAATGCTAACAATTAAAAAACGAATAAGCAAGGTTCTTCACTGCATAGCATTGTCCTTTGATTAAATAAAAACTCAATGATTCATTATAGCAGAATCCCTCTGATGGTTTTCTGTAAGCAGACTGCTACTATATATCGAAGATTGGTGCAATTTGATAGTTCTAGCAAATAGACTTGCAAGTTTGAAATGACTTAAAACTCTCGAGTGTCCAGTATGTTGAACACATGATGATAGTACCAATAGACTCAACACTTTTAAATGACATCACAATCATTCAAAATCTTTTCAAGCACAAAAAGATCAAAATAATGAATGAACTTCATAGAATCTTCATCTGAAGTCTTCGACGTATCAAATCAAAGAACTGAAAGTACTAACAGCCGAACTCTTGATATGTATTTGCACCGCACATTGGACGTTGAAACCCCTTTTAATCATTTTGAAAAAATCCGAGGCCAACACATATCTATAAAAAGAGAATATATTCAACTTGAATGCAAAATAAACAGTTTAAATTACCGGTATTTTGCTTCGACATGTAGCTAATTTAACGTAGTAGTTGCAAAGAGACTTATCGCAATAATATACAACATTGTGAAGATTAAGAACAGTTCTCAGAATAACAGAGTGTCCTGTAAATATTCCTACTTTGTTTGAAAAAATATCCCATGTCATTGCTAGCGCAGACTAATTGACAGTGCCTTGATTAAACAATGAAAATCAAATGGAAAGGGGGAGGGGGTTAGTTTAAAATGGCATCATTGAATCGAACAATAATGAATTTGGTCGTTAGAAAGGGGTAATTGAAAATCGTGAAAAATATTAATTCAAAAAGTTTGTCTATATTGATTTTCAAACATAGAACGTATGTGGCCAAAATGTGCAATCTTTTTTTTTTTATATTTTAACGAAAAGATTGCACATTTTGGCAAACACGTTCTCTGTTTAAAAATCAATATAGACAAACTTTCTGAATTAATATTTTCCGTTATACAATATAGTCACAGGCTTAGTTAGCAATTAATTGTGTCTATTTTGTCGCAAGAGTAGAACTTTATTGGGGTTGTTTTGTTTACTTTTGCAGTTATGCCATATATAGTAACACTAGTGATTTTTCGGCCAATATTGTTGTACATGTATTGCCACATTACCATTTTAATTTTAATAATCAAATTTTACAAATGTTATTGTTATAACTCCAACCACACCATCTTTAAATTGGTAAAGGTTGCTATGGAAATGATGCCATTGTTTGAGTCATACGTGTTCACAGGCACTTTACATTACAGATGTTCTGGAATCTTGCACACCAACAAACAACCACACAATCATGCAATCAGGATGCTCCTTAATATTTCCTCAAATAACATGTACTTATACTTTGGCTCCGGTCAACTCTTCGATCCGTATTTGAATCCTTATAACTGAATTTGTCAATGCATTGAATAAGTTTGAACTTATCTTACCTTTTTCTTTCGAAATTTCCATGATCTTAAGATATTTAATCTTGACATGTTGACAATACTGATTAGCCCATACCATCAAAGGCAAGTCTTTGCAGTTTATCTCTGCGAAATTGATTATGTTTGAAACCTGCAATTTGGCGTCTTGGCTAGCCAAGAAGGATTTACGATTCGCTCCCAAAAACTTTGTCTCAAACAGATGGAAAACTGCGCCAAGAAACGTAAATTTTACAAAAAAAAAGAAAAAAGATTATTCTCATAAACACTTCTGGCCAATCTTTAATATTTGATTTATAAGTTGAAAGTGATATCATGGTACGCGCGTTGCAACCATTAAACAGTTGCTGTTAATTTTATTATACCAGTAAAACATCTAATGTGTCAGATCCTCAATAGGTCATAACTACGTGTAAGGAGAGAGAGAGAGAGAGAGAGAGAGAGAGAGAGAGAGAGAGATTTATTGCTTTTACTCTGATTTTACTCTGATTCAATATATTGTTGTCATGTTAACGATGTAAACAGATTGCACTTTATAGTAATCCGAATGATATATAGAAAATACAAAGCAAAACACCGTGTAGTAAATTTATTTGAATTTGTTCATGGACATGTTGGGCATTTTCTTAATCTTGATAACTCATTTGCACAGATCGATCGAACATAGAACCCTGAAAATGAAACATGCGTGTTCATGAGCATGCAGAATATATAAAGGTTACCACTTCAATTACAATGGTGAAGATTAAAGCATATTGCTTATATAAAGGTAGGGACTGTTGAATGTCAGGTATTACAGTCACTATGAATATGCGACCGAGTCCCTTCTTAATGGCGTAAATTTTACTTAGTATGTTCAAACTTACTTAGAGCATAACCCACTTTTTCATTGGCTGATCAAAAGTTTTGCGCTAATCAAATATCATCTCTCTTTTGTTAACGGCTTTTGAAGCTATCATTCGAAATATGACGTCGCTGTGAACCTAAAGAAATTCTTAATAACGATTGAAAATATCACTTAATAGAGTATTTATCGATAGCTGATTAGATGAAAAAGTGGGTTATGTTCTTAAACATTTACATTTTTTTTTAAATTGTGACTACTAGTATTTACATTCAGCAGTTTCCACAACTCAAACAGTACAGTATAAAAATCATAAAAATAAATTACAAAGGGCTTTGTGTATTCATGCATCAAATGCATCCTAGTATCATGAAGTCCTGATTTGAAAATAGATTTGTAGATAAATTTTTTTCACTTATTCTAGAATGTCCATCTTGAGGATAATTGGCAACACAAGAATTCGAAATGATTTTCTGTGAGAATTGGGAATAGTGTTTCTGTGCCTTTGACATTTACATTTACAAGTCTCGAACTCATTCAGATCTTCTCTTTCGTACGTCAATAACTCTCATTTATTCTGTTTCATAGATTTATTATGTTGCTTGATTTGTAAACAGTTTTTTTTTTATTATTATTTGATCGAATGAAGAATATAAATTTTTGGTAAAGTCAATATTCGCTAACATCGCAAACAAGTACGTTTTAAAGACAACTTAAACAATCCATTGGAATATTAAACGCAAATACTCAACGTTCTCTCTCGAAGAATAAGAATAAGGATCAACGCCCTGATTTCTATATCATTAATTTCCAATGTGTGAACTTAGAGACATAGTGAACTTATCAACAAACCCACTTTAATCACACGTTCTGGACGTGTTTGTTAGAGTTACATTAGAAGGTACGTGTACGAAATGCACCACTCCGTACAAAGAGCATCAGTGGACGGTTCTGAGGGATCCCATTGGCTTCAATCTTTGTGGTAACCTATGATTCGTCTAGCGCAGAAAATTCTACGCCGACATTCAAGATTTAGACAGATGTTTGCTGAAGGGAGTGAAGACCAACATTGATCAGAACATAACAATTTGAGTAGTTATTTTATAGTATCTAAATTTAACCTTACGCTTGCCGCTGGTGGTATTTCATGTTAAGTTAGCAGACATTTGCATTCAAATATGTTCAACTGCGTTAGCTCATTTGATCATTTCTTAATAAAACTCATTTAGATTAATAATAAAACAATAAAATGCTTTCACTGATCACTCATGCGGAATATAATGGTGCCGATGTCGAAATTGCGTTTGCGGGTTATGCATTTTTTTCTGCAATAATCACTACCTTCATAACTCGCATGGGAATGTGGGTCTGAAATCATGATTACTTAACATGAAATGCAATTCACCACTGTTTAGGTTCGAAAAAAAATTATATATAAAATAACGTTAGAATTTGACTTTACCGTTATTAAAGATTTGACTTCGGAGTAACTTATAGATGAACAGAATATGCATGGTAATTTCGATTACTTGTTTGTGGCTGATTAAAGATTTTTTTCTCTTCTCCGGAGACCCTTTTTTTATTTCCTGTAATGGAATGTCTACTTAACGGTTCTCTGATTCATTTTAACTGCACCTCCTGAGACTTCATTAGCCCGATCTGAATATGTATGAACAGATTATCACTGAGGAATCCAAGAGTGGTTGTGCATGCGGAGGTCGCATCATCTAACAGAAGTCGTCTCTGTCTCAAGGCACAGCATCATCTAACAGAAGTCGTCTCTGTCTCGAGGCACAGCATCATCTAACAGAAGTCGTCTCTGTCTCGAGGCACAGCATCATCTAACAGAAGTCGTCTCTGTCTCGAGGCACAGCATCATCCAACAGAAGTCGTCTCTGTCTCGAGGCACAGCATCATCCAACAGAAGTCGTCTCTGTCTCGAGGCACAGCATCATCCAACAGAAGTCGTCTCTGTCTCGAGGCACAGCATCATCCAACAGAAGTCGTCTCTGTCTCCAGGCACAGCATCATCTAACAGAAGTCGTCTCTGTCTCAAGGCACAGCATCATCTAACAGAAGTCGTCTCTGTCTCGAGGCACAGCATCATCTTACAGAAGTCGTCTCTGTCTCGAGGCACAGCATCATCTAACAGAAGTCGTCTCTGTCTCCAGGCACAAGTCGAAGTACACGTAGGAACGACTTTGAACCAACGCAGGGTCATATGTAAATACCGGTCATTTTATTTTATACTGTTTATTGATAAATGGAAATTGTGCTTGAAAGGAGAGAAGGAAGTAGTAGATCAGTTATGTAACTTTTCTGATCACTAGTTTTTCAAATGTCCGTCAAGATGACATTAGCTGACGCATAATTTAAGGAAGATCGATAAAGTTTGGGTGTCAGATTTTTTAAACATTGTACTTGGAGAATTTAAAGGATCTAAAAGTTGAGGGTATTGATTTTTCTACAATTCAATTTTCAAAATGATATTTCATGAGCAAATGCTTTTGTTCATACATGTACTAGTATTTATATGTTTGTTACAATTTCAATGTGTCATTGATTTACCTTATCACACTACAGGTAAAAGTAAAATGAGTTAATTAGGTGTTTATTAGAAATTTTTATGTTGACGGTCCAAACTGTTCCATTTTCAAGAACTTGTTAAGAATGGCAAATAGTGGTTTGATATGAAAAAGAAATAAATGAAAAACTGTGAAAGGTGCAGAGAAGAACAGGAGTGCTGTCAAAGGACTGGTTCAATAACAGAACCCTGATAGATTGATCTACATCACACCGTAGCTTCGTCCTATATATAATACACTAGTACGATGTGTAATGTTGGTGCTATTTTAAACAGTAAATGTTAAAATGTTGGACTCTAATATCGAAACATATAGTGTACAGGTATATATATATATGCAATTGATACGAAACGCCGCTCTGATTTTGTTGACTATTGGCTATCATTTTCATTTGCATATCATTCAGCAAAATTCTTTAATTTGCTTTGCGTCCAAGATTAATATAAGATGTCAGCTAGATGTAGAGAATTCATTACAAATGACACCTCATTCCTGCTAACTTTGACTTTCAAGTGAATATACAAACAAATACTATGAGAATGGTTTTATTATACACAGATAAGTCAGACACTGAACCGTCCTGCTTGATTGATTTGAATCTGTGAGAGACAGAACTGAATGGCGTTCTTTTATTGGGGTTTCCTTTTTAATTTGCAGACATTGAACCAATATTCAGCGACTCTCTCTCTCTCTCTCTCTCTCTCTCTCTCTCTCTCTCTCTCTCTCCGTGCATTTCATAAAACCAATTGCATTTCCTGTTCTTATTGCATATCTTTCATAATGACAAAATGACAGCATGATTTCATCTTGCTGTTTTTAAAATTATATAGAGATATAAGAACCAGCTCTTTTTAAAGCTCGATTCGTATTTACAGAGAAAGACTTCAATATCTGTAAATATCACCCAGAAAGTATCACGCATTCATTGGAGTGTGTTTTTATATTGTGTAAAGAAATAAAACGACGAAAAATCATTGCACTTAAAGCATGTATCATTTTTCAATCTTTTTCAATTTTTCAAGTCAATCTGATACCGAGTGACACGGTTGGCTTGCAGCTATTTTATTTGAATTCAGGTGCATCTTTTGATAAATTGTCATGTGGTAAACATCATTAAAATATCATTTTTATTATTTATTTAAGCGTTTGAATGTCAAAGAGGCTTTTTTGATTCTTCGAATACTTACAGCTCACAGCTGATAGAGTAAACCGATAGCATTGTTTATGGTTCGCGGGTTTGCTTGTAGCTTTCATAAAAGTCATCAAAATAACACGATACGTGTTCTTTACTTCATCTTATACGCAATCCTGTTTACTTGGTCTACAATGAAAACCTTCTGGAAAATCAATCTCCGATAGCGCATTGATTCTTATTTAAGGAGTCCATCCCCTGCCAGTTATGCAGATTTATAGTCATCATTTTGTCGAATATGGCCATTTGGAGGACTTTTTATGTGATTTTAATTATATATTCAAATGTTAGCATTTGAATTGATTGCGATTGAGAAAGAAAATACAAATGATGTTCTGCGATCAATAGCAAAAGGACTGAGGAAGAAATATAATCTAAACCATTCTGGGGTGTAGGGGTAGGCTTGCATAGTCGAATAATTTACAATCTCAAAATATTTGTTCATAAACTAATACCTGGGTTTCCACTTTTACTTTTAGAAGAAAACTAGATTTTTAAACAGGTTTAATGTCATGTTGTAAATTTTGTATTTACACCCACCCAGTAAATTCAAAACTTTTAAACCTACTTGGATACAATTTTCACTGTTCATTTTTATATCAAGTCGTGTATTTTAAACATTTTATAAGTATAAGCATTATATATCAATATCATAATCATTTTTAGCAAGTTGTATACCTTTTATTTTATAGAATTTGAGCTCGGTATAAAATGATGTTTATTTATTTTTCTTTAGCACATTCCTACATGTAAGATATTTCTTGCATAATGAATGTGGTTAAATTGACTAGGTAATCTAATCATGTTGTAAATTTTGTATTTACACCCACCCAGTAAATTCAAAATTTACAACATGACATTAAGTTCAAAATACATGTCAAGTATAAACTTTGATTTGGATTGAAGGTACTAAAGATGACAATACGAGTCTACGAATATTAGAATTAAATACGATAAATATGCTGGTGCCAATATTAAAGTAATAAGAATTAACCATAACGCGTTGAATGTAAAACTGGTAATCAGCGAATTCCAGTTTATTATATTATTTTGCAATGGAGTAAAAGATGTCCATCTTGGTTTGCTTTAACGACTGCAAATAAGGCATTTGTTACTCTGAGTGTTCCATGCATTGCGACATATGCACGAGCCAAAACAGGTTCATAGAGTTTCTGAATTCCCCGAGAAGATAACTTTCTCACTAGCTTGTAAATATTGACATGTCTGTTGGTAATTAATCGAAAAGTTTAATGAGGCTTGTAATTGGAAGCATGTCATGTTAGTTTCTCAAACGACAGGTTTGGCATATTATGGGAATCTGACAACTTTGATTTCTTTGACTGTGTCGTGTATTTTGAAGATGGCTTCCCTGTGCAAATGTCTGACCGACTGATGCTTTTTCCCAAATAACTTTTGTGTGTATGAGTTTTTTTATTGATTAATTTTTTTCTATTTTGAAAGTCGACTGAAAATAAACTTTAAAGTTAATACTTTACTCAGCAACGATGCAGTTTCATGAATGATAGTAATGGAAAAAGATTTTTTTTTAAAGATCTGAATGACTGCTGTTCGAATTTTTGTATCAAAACATCCTGTTATTTGTTTCTGATTTATCTCTGTGGTCAATTTTGTTACACTTCTGTCTTTGACGTAATATTCCTGCCTAATAGGAGGTATTTGAATCTGTGATTAATTTGGCACCAAATTTGATTTCACACATCTTATGAGCATATTTTCATCACAGTTAATGATATTTGATTCAGCTTTATCAAATAAAGACTTTCCAAATTTACCCCAAAAAATTGTTTTCTTGAATATGAAATTAACTGAAAGCATTTGATATCGCCGAATGTGTTACTTGTAACAGACTGTGACTTGAAATCAATAAAGTGTAATTGATATCACTAATTAAAATATAGCATCACAATGTCAAATCATTTATTTTTAGACTTTGTTACCTTAAGTTAAATTTCATTTTTTGCAAAGGAACCTGTCAATAAAAACTAAACTGATACTAAATACTTTTCATATATTGATTAAAACAAAAGCAAAAAAATCCATATAGTACATACCATATTTAAATTTAATTCTCCTGATGTTACATGTACATGTATAATGAATAATAAGGATCATATACACAGGATATGATTACAATCAATAGATATCCGCCTCCCCCCCCCCAAAAAAATACACACACAAACATTAAAGAATCACAAGACTTAAAATCAAATCTCTATTAATAAATGAAAATTTTATGCAAAATGAAAATAAAGATTTCAATAAAGCAACGCACTGGATTTTAAGACTGAAATGTAACACGTGGACGTGCAAAAATATAGGGGAAAACCATGTTTATTAGCCAACTGTACATTACGGTTTTCCACCAAGTGACAGTATCAATATCTCAAACTGTTTATATTTGATGAAAGTGGTGAATTTCTGTTGTTTTAATACAGTCTCAAACAGATGACGGCGACATCTTGCTTATGTATCAGATGGGTAATTGCTACATTTATAGCTAAAGTGATTCTTTTTCATCGTCATTTGCCATTGTCATCGCAAGAAAATGTGAAATATTCGATATGTATTTTGATATTGTAACAGGGTGTGTGAATTTCCCCGGTGCACATTTAATTTTTAAAGAATCAATTTGTGACACGTTTTCCAGTGAAACTTTTGCAGATTTTTTATTTTCGTATATCACTTGTCTTTAGTTCGTACCTCCGGCTTGAAAATTGAGCTCGTCTCATCTCGCACAAATTTTGAATATTTTATTTTGTTTTTTTTGGTTTTTTTTTGGGGGGGGGGGGGTTGGTTTACTTTACGATTTCTTTTTTTTTAAAATACAGTTTTTAGGTTTGTCTTTTAGATTGTTAAAACAATGAAAAAAATATATTTAAAGCATTAATGGATTCGACGAAGAATTTTCATTCCTTGATAGTTTCGAACATCCTTTTCCTGTCATTATTTCTGATGCTTTTGTCAAAAAACTTCTCAAAAACCCTTACACCATTAATAAAAACAGGTGGGGGGATTCATCCTTTATAAAAACCTTCATTCGTGCGAGTTGGTGATGTATACTCAGGTTTACTTGCCGTCTACCTTTTTACATCATTATGAAAGCCAGACTACATAAACACAGAAGACAAAGATATGGTTGAAAACCATCTCAAAACATCAAGACGATGGATGTTTCTTCTTTGATTCTCTTTTGTGGTTTTGTCTTTGATTTAATGAACGTAATGTTATACTAGAATTCAGACCTTAACCCGAAGGAACTTTTATGGCTTCTCTCCTATTGATAACATCGACTCCTCCGCTACAATGATTCCAGAGGGAATGGAATGCCCAGCGATACTTGAAATCTAACTTTTTGATTGGTTTCCATAATACACAAATTATACTTAACACCGTACAAAAAAACAACAACATATTTTTCAATAAAGCTTAAGGTATTCCACTTCTCAAAGTTGTTGTATCAAGAATTTCTTAAGAAGTATATCATTGAAATCTGTATGCAAAACATACTTAAAAATACAAGATAATGGAGGTCAGACTGAGTATTAATCCCTCTGAGTTATGTACCATTTAATTTGACCTTTTTGCGCCTTAAATGCAATTTCAGCCTGATTAGGATTTGTTGTCAGTATTTTCGCTGAAGCAATTTTATTTCTTCAAATATTTTTTTTTTCAATTATGCACAATGTTCACTCTGAATTGAAGGATTATGAAAAAATATATGTACATGTCACACAGAACGTATAGAATATATTACAAAGCTATCAAATGTTAACAATGTGAATAATGAATAAAATAAAAAGAAAAGAAAAGTACATTGAAAATTCATAAAAATTGCTTGTTTCTGTCATTTTCGTCTAAAATACCTTCCGCACGAAAAAATAGTTCCTAGAAAAACTTGCACGTGTCTTGAATTCAAATAAATTTTTTCTCTATGAGTGTTATGTAATTATGAAATATTAATCTTTCTGTGATGATTGAATAAATAAGATCTTATTCATTTTAAGTATAATGATCATGTGCGCAATGAAATCAAAACGCGAGGAGTGAGATACCTTAAGTTTACTATCAATTGAAATTATCAAACAATAGGATCTCATTTAGGTTTTGGTTGTTCTAAGGGAAAAATTAAATGACAACTTAAGATATTTATATTTTTGTAGGACAAGACCATAGGACACACCGTATACGATTAAGGAAAATAGTAAAATAACTTCATTTAATGTTTGTCATTGACAGAAATCTCTGTTTGGTTGGAGGAGTTTACAGTTTTTTAAATAAAAACTAATCGTTTCGGTTGTTTATGAAGAGTAAATTGTCCGAATCCAGTTTTTGAACGTATAAATTCGATCACTATCGAATTCATCTCTTGACTGATCTCATATTGTCAGACCCACGAAAGCTCTTAGGCGATACTCATCTATTGAGGACACAGCAGGGAACAACATGGAATCATTACATGTATATTGGATTAAAGTATTGCTGCCTGTCGATGGAATTTAAATCTGGCAACGTCCAACATTCAACGATCTATTGAATACCGCCTGATAAAACAAAATGTAGCGTGCACTTCCAAGCTTTCAACTAAATTAAACCTGATTAAATCATTTTTATGCAAAATAAAAACCACACTCGATCTCATTTCTGAGAGTTGCCTATCCAAGCTTCAAAGGAAACATCTTGAACCCTGTTGAGCCTTTATCACTTAATTCACTTTTAGATTTACCATATAGATTTAAAATATGCGACATAAAAATCGTTTCCAATTATTTCTGTTTAGTACTTGGTCAATGATTACACAGTATTTGAATAAGAATCGACCATAGCATAATCATACCTTTGATAGTTTTCTTTGTAAGATAGGCGACTTTTTTTGTTTTGTTTTGGTTGGTTTTGTTTTTTTATTTTGCTCATACTGTCAACTGCAGTGCTACAACGCACTTTGAAAAAAAATTAAAGTTCGTTGATATGGTTGATATTAACGCACTTAAAAAAATATATTGTGCAAGATCTTGTCGAAGTTGTTTCAAAGATCCTCAAATAAATAGTTAAATTTTTTAACCAAGTTTTGTTGAAAATTAAAAAAAACGTGAGATTTTGAGCTTTCTTAAATAGGAATTTTGCAATGAAAAAGCTTGCGTTTGTCGATGAGATCATTTATTGAACTGCATTAATTAGTCGTCAGCCGTCCTTATAATTTATCGTTTTACTTTTTGAATATTTACTTTCTAAAGAAAAAAAAAAGTGATTATTTTGAGGGACACTATAGCTGACTTATATACATGCACGGCGTTTATAGACTTATAAACAAATGTAAAAACAAAGTATATCAAATACAGTGCACGTATATTTTGTTTGAAAATTCATTTTAAAAAAGTGCATTTTTAAGTTGATATGTTTTAACGGCTGTACATGTAACTATCGTACTTTAAATGTATCGAAATAATAAGGTTGATACATGCACTGACTTAAAAGACGAACAAAATCATTATGCTGTTTTTTTTTTGGTAATTTGATTTCATACATGTAATACTTAACTACGTTTAATTAGGGTCAGTTTAGACAACAAATGAACCATGTTCGTTGCAAATCGGTGACTGGACGGATATCAGGTTCAAAGAGGCTAGGTGGTCCACAAATTAGCCATCAGATTATCCTTCAGTTTTAGAAAATGATGTCTTCAGCTATAAACTATTAAATAGTAAAGAAAAAGTCCTTATATTTTACCCTTATTATTTGGGCATTTTCTTATATAGGGCTCTCCTTTTAATGGAGATTCATATAATCGTCTAAAAATGGCCGCAACTATTGAGTCCTCTTAAAAGAACTGGATAGTCGTAGCCATTTTTACACTAAATATATCTCCTAAAAAGAAGAGCTCCAAATAAAGATTAAGAGAAATAGCAAATTGTTTTATCCAAAATATTTGTCTTCACTTAATAACATTAGTTTATAGCTATCTAAACAAGGGAAGATTTGATGGTCAAATTACTAACAACCCAGCCGCCAAACATTCATTTATAGGAACAATGATATTTACCCATTGAATGTTTTTGCTCATGTCTTATAGCGGTGGCGAGTCAATTATTTATGGGCCATGATAAATACATATTTTGTCTGTTTATACAACATTAGCCTTAGGGAACACTCAAATAAACAAAGCAATAAAAAGTACAATATAGGGAACAACTTGATTATGATTGGTGAGTTTTGGGATTTATGATCTATCTTCCTTGGGCTTTAAACACAGGGTAAAGAGGTTTCAATTTACATAAACAAGTCAGCCAATTATAAGCTCTATAATCGCTCATAACACTTGTAAAAGGTTGACTTAAAAACTTATATGCTAACAGCATTAAGTGACTGGCAAATGTGTATTTCTTCATCATGTGAATGATTACATTTACACCCGTTCGTGAATTCGATATTTATATGACATAACACTTGTTTTGCGAAACAGAAAACGTCTGAATACTAAAGACACTGGAATGATTACATTTACACCCGTTCGTGAATTCGAAATTTATATGACTGACACTTGTTTTGCGAAACAGAAAACGTCTGAATACTAATAACATTGAACTTTATTACTTATAGATTTGCCATTTTCAAATTATTTTCATATCCTTATGTTTTTTTTTTTAGACGGAACAGCTGATCTTTCTGTGTCTTCTGTTTCTCTTCATCGTCGTCTGCAACATGACAGTGCTGATCCTCATCTTTTTGACAAGGAAGAGGAGGTCCCGCATGAACATCTTCATCGCAAATCTGGCAATAGCAGGTTCATGTACATCCTTAACCAATACATTTAGTTTCTTTTTAGGCTCCACTAATAAAGGCTCTTTTTTTACCTACTAGTAAAACGATTTATTTGTTTGGTATACTAGTATTTTTCTAAGTGAAATTAAAAAAAGAGAGTAAGATAAATATTTGCATCTTTTATTCTTTTAAAAAACAGTGAAACATTTTAACAGGGAGATTTTTTAAAATAATCCTTAATAAATAGGAGAGAGAGAGAGAGAGAGAGAGAGAGAGAGAGAGAGAGAGAGAGAGAGAGAGAGAGAGAGAACACTTGTATGTAAGAATCACACAAAATCAAACAATGTATTTGCTATGAAATTACTGATATTTTCTCTTGTTAGCTAAAAAGAAAATTACCCTTTGTTGTTGCATAAAGCAAGCAGAGTCTTTAATTTCATGAGTTTACAGTCTGAGTACAGGGGAGTCAGGAAACGGATAAGTCCTTAACTAGCATTTATCAAAATGTTCTTTACCATCTTATTAAGCACAAAACTATCAATTTACATGGATAAAGCTTAGGGAATAATGAACACGTTCAATGCCTGCCATGTTTAATAGAATTATAAAGGTGTGCAACTTTAATCTTATAATTTACATAAATGCCTTGCCTGTAATCACAATATACTTTCAGAGTTTTGTTAAATATCAAGACTGCAAATTTGAAAAGTTTGAACTGCTCAACAAAATCGAAACTTCGTAAAAAGGAAAGAAATGCATCACTTGGTTTAAAACAACAGCAATACTGTTGAACAAATGAACGTTTTAGGGAATCAAAACAAAAATAGTCTGTGTGACTACATTCCAACCTAATTTTTTTCTCCTTGTAGATTTGATGGTCGGATTTTTCTCCGTATTGCTGGATATCATCGATAAACAGATTGAAGAGTGGCAGGGAGGGGTTGTTATGTGCAAAGTCACTCGGTTCATTCAGGGAATAGCCATCTATGGGTCCAATTATGCCTTGGTAGCCCTAAGCATTGATCGTTTAGACAGCATTGCAAGGCCTCTTAAGTCAATGAGCAAAGGTAAAACGTTTATACTTCATTAGCATACATTCAAACGACATAACAGAAAGAAATGAGTTACCTTTTTTTTACTACTACACAACTGATCAGAATAACATGAACATTTTTATTACTAGTATAACCTGTCTCTTTTAAATACTGTAAAGAATTCTTGGATTCTTGATGATCAAAATTCGTACATTTTCACGAATCTTAATTTTTGTTAAGGACATTGTTAGCAGGAACAATTTTTTTCCATGGAAACAAATAACTTATATTTTTTATTTATATGTATCCACAGGTAAACGAATGAAAATACTCATCATTTTGCAATGGACCTTTGCCGTCCTTTTTTCATTTCCTATGTTCCGATTTGAGGTTGTACACAAAATTATTGGGGAATCGGAAAAGGCATATTGTATGATCAATTATCCACCTTGGGCTTGGAAAGTAAGTCCAACTTGTAGGATAATGAGTTTAACTATTATTATAAGAAATCAATTTAAGACATCGACTGTGCAGAAAAGTTATCATTCATGTGTTCAAATTTCTTAACATGACGTCAGATGTGTGGCATTACTGTATGCAGGGAAATATTCGCCCCCGTTTTATTTTCGCCCCTTCGCCCGCGTTGTCAGTGGGCGAATTTAAGACTGGCCGAATTCCAATGTTCCGGGTTATTTCTTTAGTACACAAGCGAGTATGGGCGAATTTAATGTGTGAAACCGTTTGCAAGTGCGAAATTAACACGGGGCGAAAATAACCCTGTATACAGTATTAAACAAGTACATCATATCATTCATAATGCTAAACCTAGCACCAAATATGATATATCGAA